>NC_049209.1:23367592-23667592 GCF_013347855.1 Anguilla anguilla
TCCAACACTGCAATGGAAGACGTGGATAATGATATAGCCTTCTAATAAGATGTTTCACACTAGAGGTTCTTTTGCAGGAGGTGCTGAGTTGGGCTGTCACTTTTTTCCAATATTGAGTTGTGCAATATTGAATCTCATAAATAAGAGCACAGAACAAATATAAGCATATACATATAATAAATAGAAGCACAGAACTACTACTGCATTTCTTACATAGTCCAGGACATTCCCCTACTTATCCACCAACAAGACTCATAAGAAACAGTTTCCTTGAGGCCACCCACCCAAACGCTAACCAAACACATCCTTATGTGCTATAAAGTATGACTGCATGCAACACGCTATTGAAAAACAAAATTGCAATTATTGGTTTTAAATAAGTACACAAAAAAGTTAACTTGGAAACTAAAGTTTTTTTTTGTCAGACTACATATCAGTAAAGTATTCACCAATTGTAAGCAAAATGGAAGCATACTTTTTTCCCCCATCGCAGTTAGTCAAGGTTTATGTTTTTTCTCAGTGAAATGTTTATCGTGAGGGCGCTTCAATAGCGTCTAGGTGTATGGTTTGTGCCTCTGTTTCAGCTCCTTCTTGTTTCTAGCTCAAACGGAGGCACGGGAACTGTCTCCTAATTAGAAGTGGCGCACAGCCAGGCATGAACATTTGCTGCACGATGATCCTGGTGGGCTGCCAAACGGTGAAGAGGTATCGATTTGGTTTGATCATTATCCATAACAGAAAAAAATCATTACATGTTGCACTCGCATTATGCTAGTTTACTTCTCTCAACCTTAATCAGCCACTTAAAGGACAACTGCAGGGGAAGAGGGAAAAACAATGAGAGGCCACCGCTTGTAGAGGTTTTGAGCATCAGATTTTGAGAAAGCACAAACCATTTAATCAGGCATTATGCCTTAATTGCGCTCTTCAATTTCTCTGCAGGCCCACATTTGAGGGAAAAATGACCTCGTGCATTGCTTGATAATTGCTTTTCACAATCGTTCACTCTTTAAAAAGCCATCTCAGCTATTTCTCTTGTTATTGCTTTCATATTCTCCAATTCTACGATTGGTATATCACTTCAAAGAAACATGGGAAAGACTTTGTAATGAAATAAAGACCAGCTCGAGTGAAATATTCAACAAATTATCTTGTATGTCAAGTTAATTGTACCATGTCACCGTAATGGTTCCCCCCGGTGATAAAAGTATTCATTACACGCTCTGCTATTAGGGGTCTCTCTCTGATCCCATCACATTATAATTTTGGTCAGGTGCATTTTCTCTCTTTTGATTCTGCTGGATTGCTTTTCAATATTTATCTTTGTTTCAGAGAGCAAACATAAGGCTTACACTAATATGCAGTGATCTCTTTAAATTAGTGATACTGAGGAGCCCATTAAAATTGCACCAAACCAAACACTCATCTTTATATTTACAAGCGCAATTCCATGAGCACCATTGCTGTACAGGTGCTCCTACAAAACATGTGCGGTAATGCATAAAGGACTGAAGGTGTGTGGTTTGGGGGTTTCCAATGACACAAACCACACATTTCTTTTCTGCATTAAGTTAACAGTGGTTGATATGTAACATGTTGCCATTAACTAGTTCCTAAAGTAAATGCAATATCTTTAACTGGAATCAGCTCACAGTAGTATTGAAAAGATTAGTTTTCTTGTTCAGTAGTAGACTTGCTTAATGATTTTTCTTTTTCTCGATTATATCCGCTGAAGGTCATGTGGACTTAGCGAGCTGATTTCATGGCATGGTAATGTGATTTCACAGGAAAACCATACATGGTATGGGAAAGAATATACACTTTTATAATATATACAAGGCATTACTTTCTATATTGAGCAAGCACGATCAATAAAAAGCACAAATCTGCTATATTGAGAAATCAAAATGTATATTTTAATACCCATTGTAAAATAAAAATGCTCATTTATCTCTTTTGTTCACCGGTTGCTTGCATAGCAGTTGTGAGAAATTAAATGAGTCTCTGATGAAGTTGGTATTAGGGTACAGCTGACAGTGAAGTCTGAAATTGCAGTCATGGCCACAGGCAATGTCCCATCTGGGGATATAAGTGTACTCTCTTAGTAGGCTTCCCCCTCACTACTGCCCAAAATCAGCATTTCTGTTGCATGGGTCCTGGCTGTATGTAGGTGGGCATGTAGTTCCCTGGAACCAAGCAGCCATGGGCCATTTATAATATTATTAATGATACCACTGAATAAAGTAATGGTACAGTGGACTAAGGGTCTCTTGGGATTCATTTATGATCCATCCGGTCTTGATGTTGAGGCAATCATACTTTGCAATCACAGTTTTCAAGGTATTTCTCTTGACTGCCTTTCCTCAGGGTTAAAACATTTTATTTTCGTTTTACTCTCTCCGGCTTTAAATTATTTGTGTTTAATCATGTGTTGTTTTGATTCAACTCATCTAGTCGATGAGTTACACAGAACCGTTTCACACATTAACTGTATGAATTTGTAACGAAAATACATATGAATTTTACCGGACAGGTTAGAAAATAAATCTGTTAATGAAAGTTTTAACAAGACAAACAAAGCAGGACAATTTGTATAATGGGCAAACTGCACATCCCTTTCACATGCAAATTGAAAGGTAAGCACAGTTGTGGCCATAATACTTAGTGAAAGTTAAAGCCAATGTTTCACAGGTCCTAACTTTTTATTTCACAGCTATGCACTTCAGACTGCTCATTTCTTAATATAAAATGCAGGCAAACAAATTAGGCAGATTTTTAATATATTCTTATTACTAAGTACATCTCCCGTAGTTAAGTCTACAGTCAGACATCAAAGTATGCTAAAAGAATGCCAGGAGCGTCTTTGCTAGAGTAATCTTCAGACATCTCGATAATTTCACCCTTATAACCTTTTCAACGAGAAGCCGAATTTGGATAAGCAAGAGCGATTTTATTTATTTATTTATTTCAAAATCTAAACTTCATTGCCACAGATGTGGACTAAATGGAGCATGTCCTGCAAGAAGTTAAAAGAGCAGCTCAGCAGTTCTCTGGTCTGTTCGCCTCGGCTCCAGATGGTCTTCTGTGTTTCTCTGTGTGGGACCTGTGGTAATGAGGTTGTGGTCATGGTGTGAAAACCGCTAGAAAACACATTGCCCATTTGAGGTAAGATTTCCTTTCAAGTTTTCCTGTGTTAAGTCACTGGTAAAATAGGCTGCTTCTCATTCTGAGAGTCGCAGTCCTGAAGGCGATTCATTACCTTAGTATTATTATTGTTTAGAATATTGTTGGTTTACAGTGATAGACGCAATACAGTGATTGTTATATTGTGTACTGGTATATGTATATTATTGTTTTTTTTGCAGCATAATTGGATCCCCTGAGATACTGTAAGAGGGGAAAAAACAAAACACAATTTAAAATACCTTTGTGAGAGTTTCATATTTTTTAATTTTCAGTTTCTCCACTGCCAAGCCAATGAAACTGTGGTATGAACTGGGTTTCAAAATCTAGGAAGAAAACAATAATTAGTAGTAAACAAACAGCCCTGTGAGAGTGAGAGAGAGAGAGAGAGAGAGAGATTTTCTTTTTAGTTTATGGTTAGGTTGCGGTTAGGAATGATCTGTTCGGCAGGGACTGGTGGACACTAAGGTGCGGAAGCAAGCACTACTTTTCAGCGGAGCCCTCTGGGGATGGCAGCATTTTTACCAAAATGACAATTAAGTTGTCCATGTTTACGGTCAGAATCAGTGGTCAGATTACCCATGGTTATAGTTTGAATCAGTAGTAGGGAATATTTTGTAGATGAATGTGCACTTCATGTAGCATAGTTTTTACAAAGGGAGTCATGTTTACTAACTGTTCATGGTTTCCTTAGGCTTTGGGATTTACGACTGTTGTCCAACAGTATAGTGAAACATAGTAAACAGGTTCAATCTATCAGATGGCAGTTCTCAGAAAAAGCCCAGGGCAGTTCAAAGGGCAAAAGCCATCCAAACCTAGAACAGTCTCCAAAGACACATCTAGAATGATAAAAAAGAAGTGAAATCTGTCATCATGTCAATGAGGAAGTTTTGAAAATGCAGGGGGAGGGCAGAAACACAGCCCTCAGCTAGGAGGATTAAATTAAAGGAACTGTGAAGGAAAGAGAACCAGCGTCATGTGACGCTTCTTAACAGCAGTGTTTCCAGCGGAGAGGGACACCTGGTAGAAGAGCAGCTGTTTGAGAGTCGCTGCGTACTGCTTGGAGGATCATTATTTCCCAAGACACTCACAATGTAATAAAACACTTTATAGCCCTGAGGAGTTTTACTGTACGGCATAGCGGGAAATTGAGGCAAAGCTATCGCACGTCATGTGTTCAGAGTGGATCAACAAACATGACTTCATCCAACACCGGGTCTCATTTCACAATCTACTGTATAGGCCTATTTAGTACAAAGTGTGTGAATACGGGTGTATGTACATGCATGTACTGTATGTATGCAAACAAACTTGGACAGTGACACAATTCTTGTTGTATTTGCTCTGTACTCCAGCACATTGGATTTTAAATAAAACAATGAATATGGGGTTTAATTTGAGGTTATATAGATCCTGTGTAGGAATTGCAGGCATTTTTATACATAGTCCCCCCATTTTAGGGCAGCAAAAGTAATGGGATGAATTAACATAATATGAAATAACAACATCTTATTTAGTTCCTTTATGTTCTAGGGTATTTCTCCTTCAGTCTTGTCTTCAGCAAGTGAAATGCATATTCAGTTAGATTCAGGTCAGGTGATTGACTTGGCCAGCAAGACCATCATACCTTTTGACACACCATTGTTTTGGCTATGTCTCAGATCAATTTATTCAGATTTTTAAGCCTCATCATGGCCTACTTTACTGGCATTGACACTTATTTAGTCCTCAGGTTGAGAGACAACAGCAACAGACTCCAATTGTAAATCCCACACCTAGAATGAACTCGACCTTTTCCTAGCTTTCTTGTACATGACCTAATGATGAGCCAATGGGCCAACTGTCCAATTACTTTTGTTCCCTGAAAATGGGGAAACCATGTATAAAAGGTAATTCCTACAATAAAAATTGTGTCACTGTCCAAATACGTATAGACTTAACTGTACATATACATAGACATCTATATGCACACGTATGTAAGCATGCAAACAAGCACGGCAACTACTGGTTTGACCAGGCAAAAAATCTCAATCAGTATGTGCCATTATTTCATTATCAGTTTGGGACTGGAGCACAATGATATTCAAAAGATATTTGGGAGAAGGTTATGAAATTCATAAGAAACATAGTAACCCGAGACCCATGGAAAAAAGAACTACATCATCTTAAGACCCTCTTTGCTTCACTAATATGGACAGCATTTCTATTTGTCTATTTCTGGACTGAAAAGTACTGTTCTGCAAGATTCATGATATTTCAGATGCTCTCATTTGTGCAGGAAAACATGTTTATTTCCTCAAAACTGGATTATTACAGATTGCAATGCCATACTGCCTAGCACCCCAGATTGTATCTTGTGCATTCAGATTTGTCCCAAATGCTGCACCAAAGCAGTTACTTTAACAACCATTTAAAAAATGATTACATATTACCAATCTCTAGCCTTACTTGATTTTCACACAATGAAATGTTTTAGGTGATTCAAATTCTGTTCCATAGACTACTATATAGGCCAACTTCATCAAACCTGAACAAACTCAATATTCAACACAATAGCACCTGACAACTGTAGTCCAACTACCTGTTTTTCTTCAAAAAAATTAACACAGGCATTGAGGTGCCTATGGCCCCTTTCATCATCTCCCTCCACTGGCTACGAATATTGGCTTGCGTCAAATTCAAAACTTTGGTGCTAACCCATCAGGTACCTGAAGGGACTGCTCCATTATGTGTTCAAAAGGTTATCAGACTCTACAAACCAGCCAGTCCCCCATATCCCCCCCGCTGGGTCCTGCTCTGATGCGTGCCTGAACTTCATGGTCAAGTCTCCTGTCTGTTCTTGGCCCCCTAGTGGTGAAATTAGCTTCCGACTACGTTCTCATCTTCTCAGGCAGACTAAATATTCACCTCTTTAGGCTGCACCATGACTCCCCTGACTCACTTTAGATATCTTCTTTTTTCAGGATGTAGATACAGGAGCCCACAATCACCACATACCTCTTCACTGGAGAACTGGAGATTGTCTCAGTATTTGTAGTATCATGAAAAAGTATTTGCCCCCTACCTGATTGCCTCTATTAATGCGGCTATTAAGTTTAAGGGGGACATTACTTCTTCACGTGGGGGACATGGGCATTTGATTTTTTTTTCAATTAATAAACGAAATAATATTTTAAAAATCTGTTTTATGCCTACTCAGTTTCCCTTTGTCTAATATTACATATTGTCTAACGATCTATCTGAAACCATTCAGTGTGACAAATGTGCAATAATAGAAATGAAGCATGAAATGTTTTCTTTTAAGGAGAAAGCATCACAGCATTTTATTTATATACAAAACCCTCCTCACAAATCTCCCTTTTTTCTCTTACCAGACTTTCATCTTTTATAAACTCAAAACTATTGCACAGGATCTCACGATTGGGTTACCCTAGAAACACCTGGATTCACAACTGAACTAGGAACAGCTGCTTTTAAAGCTTTTATATTCACCACACATGAGGAATAAAGTTGAGGGGTTACTTAAACTAAACACCTTGGTGTCCTTTAATCAATTTAAGTCATTGGTGGCTAATATGCTCATTGAATAAACTGCATGCAATTGCTTGGTATAATTTGACTCTTGCCATTGTATGTACGACTATTTGTGCCTGTTCATGTGCATAAACCTTTCAATATTTTTAATGTGTGCTGTTGCTATGTATAATTTTCACATATGTATACTTTGTTCAGACATATGTGTGTATAAGGTCCTTGTACAAGGCTTCTCTGAAATTATATGGTTTTCAGGGCCCTGGTTTCAGTAGGATGCCCTGCTTAAATAAAGGTTAGTTAAAATAGAGGAAATCAGGAAGAGGGCAAATACTTTTTTCACAGCACTGTAATTATTTCTTAATATTTTTAAGGTTCAAAAAGCCTTCCTATGCTGCCATTCACCTCGATGCATGCTCACTTAATTCAAGATATTGTAAAGCATTGGTATCACACCCCAATTATTAACAATACATTCTATTCTTCTGTGTCGTTCTTCCTTTGCATTTCCTCTACCAGCGTATTCCTCCCACATTTGCCATGGCACCTAATTTATGCCGCATCTAAACCTCTGATCAGTACAGAAGCCCAGTTCTATTCCGGAAACCGAGTCTGCCGTCCCCCAATTCAACGGTTAACAACAGATAACGCTTTGAATTGTGTGCATCCGTTGCAGCTTATTCTCTTTTCAATTTCGCACAGCTCTCTGATCTACCAAAATAGACAAAGTGGATGTGCTCTTACAGTCTGTGTGTGGTTGCCATTGGGGGAATGAAGGGAACTTTTGTTTTTTTATCTCAACTGGCAGATCAGAGGTTTTCTATTTGGAATGACTTTTTGCTGCAGTTAATTGATTATTTATTTACTTATTGTTCACAAATTACTTACAAGATAGCTCACTATATAACTATGCCATTCTATTATGACCTATCTGTGATCATGGTTCCCATTACTATAATGCATGATGACTACCTTTCTGTTCCAAAGCCATTATTACTCTCCCACTTGGCTACACCAGTATTTTTTATATGACATTTATTTCGTGAAAACTGCTATTTTCAAAGACTATACACTACATTTCCAAAAGTATGTGAAGACCCCTTCTAATTATTGGTTTTGTCTATTTCAGCCACACACATTGCTAGAAGGTGGATAAAATTAAGCATGCAGCCATGTAATCTCCATTGACAAACATTGGCAGTAGAATAGGTTATACTGAAGAGCTCAGTGACGTTCAACGTGGCACTGTCATAGGATGCCACCTCTCCAACAAGTCAGTTTGTCAACTTTCTGCCCTGCTAGAGCTGCCCCAGTCAACTGTAAGTGCTGTTATTGTGAAGTGGAAATCTACAGTAGGAAAAACAGCTCAGCCATCAAGTGGTAGGCCACACAAGCTCACAGAACAGGACCGCCGAGTGCTGAAGCATGTAGTGCGTAAAAATCATCTGTCCTCGGTTGCAGAGTTCCAAACGACTTCTGGAAACAATGTCAGCACAAGAACTGTGTGTCAAGAGCTTCATGAAATGGTTTTCCATAGCTGAGCATCCGCACACAAGCCTAAGATCACCATGCGCAATGCCAAGCGTCGGCTGGAGTGGCGTAAAGCACACTGCCATTGGACTCTGGAGCAGTGGAAACACGTTCTCTGGAGTGATGAATCACGCTTCACTGTCTGGCAGTCTGACGGACGAATCTGTGTTTGGCAGAATGTATAGTGCCAACTGTACTGGCTCGAACAGTGCCAACTGTAGTTTGGTGGAGGAGAAATAATGGTCTGGGGCTGTTCTTCATGGTTTTGGCTAGGCCCCTTTGTTCCAGTAAAGGGAAATCTTAATGCTATAGCATACAATGACATACTAGAGCATTGTGCACTTTCTGCATACGTTGCGGGAGCAGTTTGGGGAAGGTTCTTTCCTTTTTCAGCATGACAATGCTGAGCCAGGCCTTACGCCCAACATCAGTGCCCGACCTCACTAATGCTCTTGTGGCTGAATGGAAGCGAATCCCCACAGCCATGTTCCAAAATCTACTGTAAAGTCTTCCCAGAAGAGCGGATGCTGTTACAGCAGCAAAGAAGGGTCCAACTTTATACTAATGGCCACAGTTTTGAAATGATGTTTGTTTGTTTGGTTTTGTTTGTTGCACCTGCATTTAGGTTTTCTGCTGAACTCTTTTTGCCTGCCTTTGCCCCCTGTGGAGAATTTTTGATCGCTTCATTGATTTGTGTTTGAAGATTTCTGGATTTTGTTTGTGGACTAAACGAAAAGCAGCAAACCAACCTAGTTTTTTGAGTTCCTTTGTCTGTTCACCACCTGATACAGAGGCCCTCCCCAGCCCTGTCTCATTATATATATATATATACACACACACACACACACACACACAGTGGCCACTTTATTAGGTACACCTGCTCAAAATGGCCTCCAGTGAATCATGCAGCTGCAACACAATATATGAAGCACACAGAAATGCTGAACAGGTTTAGTTGTTGCTTGACCAAACATTACAAATAGGCAAGATGCAGCTATTTTGACCATGGTATGATTGTTGGTACCAGACATGTTAGTTCCAGAATCGTTTTTTATGGGTAGTAGTTTCCACAAACTGGTCCTTCTGCTTCTCCTTGTATGCTGTAGCTAATAATGGAATTGGACCCTGAAATACATCATTAGCTGCAGCGTAGCAACAGAAGCTGAAGGGCCAGTTCATGGGAACTACTGCCCATAAACAACTATTAGAATTATGCAATTTGTGTGAAATATCCCTTTAAATTGGACGTATTTTGGTTCAGGGAAATCTAAGGTGAAACACTCAAACAATGCTCATGAGAAAAAATGGCAAATTACTTCTGCAGGCTTCTGTCTCCCATCCCCCATGAATATAGGTTCAGGAGCCCTGTTCTCCCCCCCTCTCTCTTCAAACAGTTCCACCGCCATTCCGTTGCGCACAGCAATATTGTGGAGTACGCAGCAGACCACAAACACCTGGGCCACTTTCTCTACGCTGTACAAGTACAGTCCAGACAATTAAATTGGCTCGTATGGTGGCTGTTCCTAAAGATGAATGAGCTGTATCAGGTCATATGCATAAATTTCCATTCTCTCCCATATTTTAGTGGTCTAACATTAGAACACCCTAAAATACATATGCATTAACCCAAACACACAAATTTTAGGGATGCTGCTTTTCTCTCATCTTACCAGCACAAACCTCAGGTGGGGCACCCTGCTAAATATGGAAAAACTCTCATGTCTCATTAGCATATATAAAAGCCCAGCAAAGCCTTCATAAATATGGCCCCAGTTGTGGAATTTGTATTTGGAGTGTGTTGCTGTTGTCTCTCAGCATGAGGACTAAAGACGTGTCAATACCAGTAAAGCAGGCCAACATGAGGCAGAAAGATCAGAAAAAATCAGAGACATAGCCAGAACATCAAAATCAATTGAATTGTCAAAATCAATTGTTTTGTATATTGTTAAGAAGCAAGAATGCTAAAGCACAGACAACCTGGAAGACCACTGTAGTGGATGACAAAAAATACCTTAAATTGAAAAGAAAAACTCATTGACAACTGTTGAGCAGATCAAGAACATGTTCTAGGATGTAGGCATAGATGCATCAAAGACTACCATAAGGAGAAAACTACACCAGCATAACCTGAGTTCACTGCAAAATGCAAACCACTGGTAAACTTCAAGGACAGAATGGCCAGATTAGAATTAGCAAAAACATACATTAAACTGTGAAGCTCTGGAAAAAAGTCTTATGAACAGATAAGACGAGTCTTAACCTCAACCGAAGTGATGGAGAGTGTGTTGAAAGAATGGAACTGCTAATGATCCAAAGCATATCACCTCATCTGTGAAACGTGGTGGAGGTAATGTTATGGCACATATGGCTGCCAGTGAAACTAGGTCACTTGCCTTTATTGGTGATGTTACTGCTGACAGCAGCAGCAGGATGAAGTAGAGCTGAGTGAAATACCACAAAAATAATTATCGAATGCAATAATGATCATCGCCAACATTGTGTGGTGCCTTTCTTTTTGTCTTTTTTCATTAATTATACTTGATGCAATAGTAAACATCTAAACTTCAGAGGTTACATGAAATGCTTCCAGGAAAAAAGATCACCACTGATATCTATTGATAAGACAGCCAATCATCAGGAAGGTCGTACAGCTCTCATCTGATCATGTGATGTATTTATGTCCTTTACATGGAAGCCGCGAGGCCTTACTGCTGATTGGCTGTCAAACAGTACGAACAATAAAAGTTGTAATGCCTTGTTGTGATTGGCTATGAAGAATATAAGCCCCATGATCACATTGCACGTTCTTACACTATATTGCATACAATTACACAAAAAGAGGTAACAGAATTGTTTAACTGATCAAATTAAAGACTGAGATGAATCAATGCTTGTACATTGCATCATTGTTTTCCATCCTCACAAACCACTCTCTTGTCTTCATCTAATACAGAAGATTTGTCTTTCCCCCCCCTTCTTCACTTGTTTCCTCATTGACTGTCACTCAGATCTCTACTCCAGCTTCCCAGCTGTAGCAGGAACTCCCCCGTCAGGCAGATATCAATAAGCACACAAAGGAGGAAGAGACAAGATGCAACAGAGAAAAACTGAAGGCATATCACATATTTTCTAATTGTAAGTCTCCATTTCCAAATCTAGGCATTTGTTTTTCTGCTAAAATTTTGAAAAACTTTTTTTTTTTTTAAACATTTGTAAAGCTGGATTCATTCTAGTGAGAAATATGTTTAAATGACTAATTCAACACCATCAGACAACACTAAAGTTTTATATGATAGGCCTATTCAAATATTCTACTATGAAAGGAAAAAGACAACTTGAGTGTTTGATTGCCTTTTAAGCTGCTGGGGAATTGTCCTCCAGTTTTTTGCAAGATTGGCTCATTTGGCAGTTCTTCGGTTTTGTTTTGCTTTTTAATTCCCCCTGGAAAATATCCATTGTGAAGTGCTATGTGATAACCTGTTTGTAACTGATGAGACACAAGAATAAAAATGACTGACTGATTGATTTGTCAAATCCTTTCAAAATAGGGGCACAGTAGATTTAAACTGTTTTAGCCTGTGTCAATTCGATTTAAATAGTAATAATAGTATCTACATGGTTGCTGTGTGTTTATCCTGTCACCTACAGAATTTTCACGTGTGACATGTGCTGATTAATTCTTTTTCAACATCTCTTCTTCAACTGTCACTTTGCAATTAATGTGCTAAGCTTTCTTGCATTAAGTGTTCGCTAAGAGAGGTTCGGAATGAAGCACAGCCATCTGGCTCCCCGCGTTTCTACTGCATTCTCAGAAGTTGATCATTTTTTCTCTGCTTTGATGCAAAGCTTTCACAATGTTCCACTGTATTATCAAAAATAATTTTATAAAAGGATGCACAACTGAAAGGGTATGACGTCTCTTTTGTTGTGATACCCTTCTCTGAGGTGTCAGTATGTAGCTGCTGACTAAACTGCTACTCAAAATATTGTCTTCACCCTTAATGCTAATATTAACGAGGTACATCATAACGGTTGAGTTACTGTATGTATCTGAAGCCTGTGTTTTCAGATAGGCAGAACGCCAGGCCGGTGTTCCATAAAGACCATCACCTTATTAATTGAGAGATTAATAACATATCATTTCATTGCATTCATACCTAAGCAAAAAATATCCTCTCCCTGGGTTTAAAATAGATTTAAAGGAGACCAATAAATGACATTAAAATGTAAATACATTTTGCAAAACCTTCTGCCTCTGATACCTTAATCTCCATATCCACAGGAATAAGTAAGGTGTATGTTCTCCCATAATGAGTGGTTGCTAGAATTCTTTCGCTGCATTTAATTAAAAGGCCACAGCATTATATGTCCTGTGATGATTATTTCTGTTCCTCATAAGCATTGTTAGAGGATTGCTTGGTTTAACTGGTTGTAATATCAGAGGCTGCAGCAAAGTGGCTGGAATCACTGGAATTCGCTTGTAAATAATTTGCAGAGTAAAGCACATAATTCAAATGGATGCTGCTTGACATTAGTCTTTCTCCACTTCTACCATTTGACCACCCTGAAAAGTATCCATGAACCCTGTTCCAACTTTGAATTTAATTCTCAATGCTGTTGTAAAGCAAGTAAAAAAACTGCAAGTCTGAAATATACTTGAATCTGCTACTATCTGAAGTTGGGATTCAGATACTTATTTCGCTTAACCTATTGATGCGATCGACTACGTTAGGAGATGGTTGTGATTTTAATACACACAAGAAGGCGGGGAGCAGAAACACAAAGAGAGATCACGATGGGCAGCTGTACTGTAAAACACGCGTTGGGCTTGGCTCCCCTGCTAAACGCTTCGACTGCAAAACACAGATAGGTATGTAAATGCGTCCGCAGATAACCGGGGAACTTTTAGTACCGGGTATAATTAAAAATTTTCCCGTGCAAAATAAAGATAAGGACTCCATTAGACCTCTAAAACATTCCCGGATAATGGATTTTTTCGCGGTTGACGGAGCAGCTCATGCGGGACAGGTGGGATTTACTCTCCGGCTCGGCGGAGACGGCGAGAGAAGTCTCCGCCATTTGATGCACCATTGGCACCACAGGCAAATGAGATTAGGAGGGGAATGGAATTTACTCACTCGCTGACAGATTTACAGATCCCCACTGGATATAATGCGGGCGAAAGGGCTGTAAAACCTATCATCTGTGAGGTGAATTACACACAGCTTGGAACAACTTGTTTAGTTTAGGAAACCTGCGCCACCTCTTTGATTTACCTATTTTGCCGTCCTTCCCCCATTTCTCTCCCTCTCTCTCCCTCTCATTTTCTCTCCCCAAGGGCATTGTCGTCGAGTCATGGTTCTGATCTATGCGCACGCACGCACATGCTCACGCACGCATGCACGCACGCACGCACGCACGCACGCACGCACGCACGCACGCACGCACGCACGCAGGCACACACACAGATTTATAAATGTCTATTTAGTGCTAATGAATACGCTCATGTAAGGTGACCATATATTGGATTTCAAAAAAAGAGGACTGGGGTGTTATGAACATAATGCCACACTATTTGTTAGTTCATATACAATCTAAAGGAACAAGCAAAAACCTCACTGGACAGTTTTGAGGAATGTATAAATCCTGCTTGGACAACTATTTTCAGTTGCGAAATGAAACATCCAGGGGAAAGAGGACTTCTGGTCAGCCTAGCTTACAAAGGAATTATATAGCTCAGTTCAGCTCTACAATATATACAGCCACTCAAATAAAGTGATAACATCCCATTGCTACACCATGCTCAGTTCAGGAGCGCTTGAGAGACACTATATCCAGCAACTCATAACCCCATTGTGGTGTGGGCCATGGCCTGGATTTGATTCCAGACAGTGGGGTACACTGTATCATTGCAAGGGCTACTGTGTGTGTGTGTGTGTGTGTGTGTGTGTGTGCGTGCGTGTGTGTGCATATGTGTGTGTGTGTGTGTGTGTGTCTGCACCTGATACCCCCATGTGCCCCTTGTTTCATTCTTTTTTATCAGAAGCTAGGGAAATCAGTTGCTTAGAATAAACTGTTGTCCAGCATTCTATCAATTTTGTTGTTCCCTGAACAATAACAGTTGTTGTGCAGGTTATCTGTGAATACACCTTCTGCCCAAAAGCATCACCATCAGCCAATTTATGCATGTCCTGCCTTGGCAATCTGGAGACTCATTGATGCGTCATTTACGATATAAAACATAACCTGCTGTTGTCTTATTTGATGAGTTATCGTCCTACAAAAATGAAATCAGGGGGAGGACTATGGATCGGTCTCTATCAGTTCATTCAGTTGTTCGTGTGTCATACTGCGTTTATTTTAGTAAATTATTCATAACATTTCTACTTGCTTTCAAAATTACTGGGATACTGCAGTATTCTAGAATTCTACTGCATTCTAAACGGTTCATTATTATTCAAGGCTTTTATCACAGCTACGTATAATTGCAACTAGCTAAGTGGTAGCCAGGATATGTGTGGTTGTTACTTCACTCACTGCAATGTTATGAAACTAGTCATATCACCAATCGGAGGTGGCGACACTGCATCATTGGAGAGTGACAACATGTTTACGATTGATTTATTTATTTTCTTGGAAAATTTTTTTTTTTTTAATTCAATACAAAATAAAAACTAACTTCTGAACTTGGTTTCTTTCCATCTTGTCTTGAGGCGTTGTGGGTCGCCAAATTAAAAAAAACAATTGATAATAAAGGCTTTAGATCAATCCAGTGTTTGACCTAGATACCTAGTTTTTATAATACAACATGAATAAGACAGGGACACAATGTTGTTTTACATAGTCTCTATTATGTCACAATGTTACATAGTGACTTGTGGTTGATCTGATAAGGCTGTTGTCTGTTTCCCTCTTTTCCTTAAACAATGAAAAGACACATGGAGGCCCTTATCTACGCAAACAAACCAAGGGTGTTTATTGTTGCCTTTGGATTTGAATGCAAACTCTATACAATTTAGTCAAAGAATCAACTGAAAGTCTTTCCATTTAGGTAATGGTGTTAACATTTGGAAGGAACATTTTTATGTAGCTCCAGTTTAAAGCATTGTAAAACTGTCCTGGTCATATGGTAGAAATATTTTGATATTTTTTCAACTTGACAATTATAACCTACAACCAACACCTTTGTTGCTAAAAGTACATTTCTCTTTTGACAGAGCTATTCAATAGGAGGGAAAAATTACCTCCTTACCGATTCATGGGGTAGTTTCTGAAAAATAGGCTAAAACAACAAATCCTTTGATATTAATATTATGGTGCTTCGCTCTGCTTTCAACAACCTAGAGTCGCTTTAACAAACAGTCATTTTGTCTGCTTTTATATAAGCCAGTCATTGCCATATTTGAACCTGATCCCCCTTTTAGTGCTTCAACTCATCATTTGTCCAGACTCTCACTCTGGTGCTTATTTTTTGCTTTGTTCTCTGGCTGCATTTGTTGGTGGTATTTTGGGATACCTTAGGACAGATAAGCTGTTGTTTAATACTGTCTTTCATTGATTTCTTTTGTGATTTAGCTTGTTTCCTGTTTATGTCTTCAGATTTAGTGTTTGTTAAGGTTGTTAACCCACATCCTTAGATGGGAAGATACTTTGTCTTTAGCTTGGTGTTGTAACTTTTAAGAAACAAGCTCTTAATTTTAATCTGAGTTGTACATTTTAACCAAAGCTGATTCACCAGACTGCTCTACCTGTGAATTTACTGATTTAGTTAATAATTGGCTGCTAATAATTATTAAATGAAATCAAATAAAATACATTAAACATGTAACATAAGTGAAGCATGCAATACCACTCATTTCATATTCAGAGTGCTGGACATAGAACAAGGGTATTGACTGCTACAGACATAATTTACTGTATTCTCACTTGCCTGAATCTAATCTAAACTAATCCAAAACATGTTATATCTACTTATTGGTAACATGCATATCAATTGTAGTAATTTCATTAGCTTAATGTATCTGTATATATAGCCTGTAGTGTATGAAAACTATAAATAGCTAATTACTGTTAAAAAGTAAATTAATTAACCATATATCAATATGAAACCAGCTAAACCTTTTTGCTTGAAACAAATTAACTCCACATGCCAGTCAACAAGGTGGTGCTCTGTGCTTCAATACAGCTTTGTGAAGAGTGTGACAGCCATGGGAAAGACAGGTTTCCCACACCATTAAACCTTTTGAGTCGCTGTGATTCCCTCATTTCTGACTGACTGGTTTGAGCCGACTTAAGCATTTCACCTGGGATAGTGCAGCACTTCAGGGAAAGACATTAATGTCATATGTTGGTGGGTTTTTGAGGAGAGTTCTGCTTCAAGAACAACCATTTCTGAAACCCTATACACGCAAGTGGTTCTGTTCACTCTGCTGCATGCCACAAAGACAGTAGACCAGAAACGTCCAATACGAAAGACAGACATCTTGTACAAAGAGGAAATTACTTAGATACCTTAATATTCCTTTATTTGAGGAAAACGTTTATCTACATAGTGAAATTGAGGAATAGTTATTCAAGCTTCAGTAAAATGGATTATGTTTGGCCATGTAGATACTGTAGTGATCCACATGATATCAACATATGGCTATTCTGTGTACAATTCACCACACCCACAACAATGATATAAATACAAAATAGGCACAACACATGCAAAATTAGTAAATTAAATAAGCACAGAGCCTAATTTAAGAATTGTGGATTTTTTTTTTTTTTGAGGAGCTGTACCCACCTTTTTTCTCATCGTTGGTCAAACCACATGAGGTAGGTACTATGCGGGCTGGCGAACGCTATCGCGTCTGTCTGTGATACATAGGATGTCTACCACCAGTTGCAGTTTGTCCTGGGAATAGTGGTTCCTCGATCTCGGCCCGCTTCTGACTCACTCTTGCTCTCGCACGATCAGCCTGCAAATTAGCCAGCTCTTCTTCTGTGTATTCCGGCTTGAATCGATAGGGCATAACAATCCCATGATCAAAAACAAAATCTCCTTCGTCCTCAGACATTTTCGGTTTCGCTAGATAGTAGTCATGCAACACTATTTCTACGACCAACCTAATGCTATTGTCTGCAGGTATGCCCACATCAGAAGACACGCAATGATATGCATCCTCGAGTTCGACACTAAACTGCCTGGGTCTACTTCCTGCATTGTAAAGGAAAACAACAAAACAGCGTAATATATTAACGTAATGAAATAACTAATCAAAAAATGAAGGGCGACACATTCATTAGAAGGACAATATCAGTCATGAGAAGCAGAAGTGTTATAAAGTGTAGCTAACTCCCCTTTAACACTGAACATTTTACTGTGCGCTACATTGCAAATATGGCATTACTGTCCTTTGCTATATTACTGTTATTTTACTACCTTTGCTATTTTTCTGCAAATGAGGCTCGGTTCAGTTTGTCCAAAAAGGCAGAGTGATGCTGAAAGGGGGCTGAACATAAATAACTGTACACTTGCCAGGTAGCCAATTATTTATGGTTTAAACTTTGGGGCACACATTCCCAGATGCTCAACCATAGAAGAACTCTATCTCATTATGATCCCCCTGGTCCTACATCACCTACTGCTGCTTTTGATGGTAAAATCTTGATGATAATGTTTCAAATGGTGCTAATTTCTAGAATAAGCCCACCATAATTTCAGTGAACAGTTCCAATCAATAAAGGATCCAAATCCATGTCTGTGTTATCTTCTGCATTATGTGGAGCCATGCAAAGATTTTTACTTGAGAATTATTATTATTATTATTATTTGCACATTTGTAATTTTATATTTGTTAATGGTTTGTTAATTGCCTATTCCAAATAGGGAATAAACCAAATAGTGCAGATCTCACCAGGCATTATGTATCATGAGAACCACTGTGCCACGGGGGTTTATTCTCTACATAGGATTAAAACAATATGCCTTTGAAACATTTAAATGCATCCATTCTGGTTTGTTACGTTGCCTGGTGCTCATCTTTAGAATTCACATTCAACTTTTAGCATCCAGTTGTATGCTTACACCTTTAAAGAAGCCCTGTGGTTTTCCCCAATGATCTCTACGGTGAATGAGTTCAATTTAAAGGCTGTTCACAGAACTACAAAATCCAGGTTCATGTTTGCTGACCCTGAACAAAGCACGCTAATCAACATTTCAGAACACGGCTTATTAATTGTGCTGAGGTGCTATTCAATTATTAATGCTTGTTTAACAACTGAAGAAGTGTTCTTCAAAATTACAGTTCTGTCACGTCCCGTTGCCTTCTCAGGAACGTGTGCTTTTTCTGACTGAGGCTTTGCTTTGACAAGCCTTTAATTAAAAACATTGCTGCAAACCTTGTGTTGCCGGTTTGTCATTGCCTAGGTATTCATCTCAACCATCGTTTCTATTTAAGTCTCAGTTTGTTCATTGTTCTGATATGCTTATTAAAATATATACACACTCCTGTACATGATTGCTGAAGAACAAGCAGCAGGCTTACATTAATTAATAATGGTCACACCTGATCACACAGCCGCACACTTCAATTTAAGTTCATATTTATGATTTTTAAAAAATCTTATATAGTCTACATAATTCTTCTACAAAAACAGAAATGGCACTGATTTTACACTGATCTAGTGTGTTGCGTTTCAACATTGCTACCATTGCATTGCGGTAACAGTGGACAGTAGACATTGCACATTTTTTCTTCATTGCTGATCTATGCATTTCACTGCACCTGCATTGAAGACCAAAGCAGAAATCTACAATGGGTAGGTAGTAACAAACCCTTACCTTTCATTTCACACCATAACATATATAACCAAAACAACAGAGCAGTATTTTCTGAAGTAAAGATTTCTCAAGATTTTTTACCTCGTCCTTTTCAACTCAAAATGCAGAGATGAGTCAATTGTGGACTCCCCTCTAGACTGGTGTTTGGAAGTCCTGACTACAGCATGCTGACTAGATGTAAAAAATAAAATCTTCGGAATTCATCTCACTGAAGCTACGCAATAGCTAAATCATATAAGCTGCACAATGTCTCCTGTGAGTTGACTCCATCAGAAGCTGAACATGCGGATCGAAGTGTTGACCCCGAAGTGCAGAAAGCAGCCAGCTGCTTCAATATTAAAAATACACCAGGAGCGCCCCACTTCTGCTTTTGAAATTATATTCTACCCTGTTCATGGAGCTGTTGCTTCATTGCTGTACATTGGTGGTCCCAAAGTTCTGTTTGTTCCCCTCAATGTTTTGTATGCCCAGCACAATGCTAATAACCATTTTCTGGCTGCATGTGAAGTGAAGAAGAGACCCTGCTTTCTTCTATGCTGCTCAAAGTACAATGACGGCCATTTCCGTATGTAATGGAATGGAATTAAACTCCCCCCTCAAAATGTAAAATCTCCTTTGCACATAATACAGCGTTAAGTGTTTAAGATGATTTCCCTCACTTCTGCACTTAATGAGGCTTTGCAGTAGTCCACGTTTGAAAACGGCAATAAGCTATACCAAAAGTTGTTTTCCAAACACAGAGAGTATGGAATCTAATTTAGACTCGCTGAATCTTCTCAAAATGGCTGAACCAATTGCACTACGTTCACAGGGTGTAATAGTGTAATAAGGCCCTTTGGTCTCAATCGCATAAAAGAGCTCTGAGGGAGAGTTTTAGAAAGGACGCTGTATCAAACGAGAATTCGTCTACATACAAAATCAGATTGATTAATGTTTTTTTCTTTACTTGGCGAAAACACCAAAATCTTTTTGGATTACTACCCTGGATCTCCATTCATAGCTGATTTGAGAACATGACCTCATTATTCCAAACATAAGATGTTTCATTGATCTGCTAATCCTTTAACGCTGCGTCAGTGTCCCTGCTCTTTAGGCAGACACTGCCTTACCAGAGTGAAAACAGCAAAAACACAAAGGCAAAAAAATAGGCAAAAATAGTTTAATTTTGCACATGCAATGTGCATTTTCATTATGTCTGATGCAGTGAGAGCAAAGGCTCAGGCAAAGGCTATTTTAATTACCAGGGTTGATTCATAAACCAAAGCTCATTTGAAGGCAGTGCAATATTAGGCAGGGTGCTGAAAAATTTCCCATCATCAGGAAATGAATAGCTGCAGTTTAGCCATCTGCAGGGACATAGTCCCCATGTGCTTTCCACATTATTTTGGGAACCAATAAATCCTGAGACTTCGTTTTAAAGTGTGAATGTCACAAAGTTTTACTTTGCCCTCACATTAGGTGATTTGGGGTGTGGGGAGGGGGCTGGGGGCTGTAACAGGACACAGTGGTCCTGGAGACCTCTTCATTCCCTGGTGAACTTTCTAGCCTTCCACATAGGGGATATGTTCAGCATAATAGCTAGTGCAATAACATTGGGTGTCCCAAAAAGATGACTTTCTAGTACCCACTGCAGATGTTTGGAGCACCTCTCAATCTCTTAACTGCCAAGTGCCTTTGTGACATTTGCATCTACAGTTTAACTTGCTTGCCAGTCAGTGTCACAAGAAATTACTTCAGGCAAAAAAATATTGATTTTCCAGCATGTTTATTTATCCTGTTTTGCACCAATACTTTCAAACTGTATTCAGTTCATATGTCATGTAAATTTATCATGCAGTTATGGTGTTTCAAAGCCGTTTAAATATTTTAAGAGGATTATATTTTGATGATATATATACCACATGGCCACCCGAACATCACACCCACATGCGCGTGTTGAACATCTCATTTCAATAACATGGGCATTAATATGGAGTTGGTCCCCCTTTGCTGCTGCAACAGCGTCCACTCTTCTGGGAAGAGTTTCCACTAGATTTTAGAACACGGCTGCAGGGATTCGCTTCCATTCAGCCAAAAGAGCATTAGTGAGTTCAGGCACTGATGTTGGCAAGAAGGCCTAGCTTGCAGCTGGTGCTCCAATTCATCCCAAAAGTATTTGTTGGGGTTGAGGTCAGGGTTCTGTGCAGGCCAGTCAAGTTCTTCCACACCAAACTCAGCAAGCCATTTCTTTATGGACCTTTGTGCATTGTCATGCTGAAACAGGAAAGTGCCACCCCAAACTATTGCTACGAAGTTGGAAGCACACAATTCTCTAGAATGTCATTGTATTCCATAGCCTTCACTGGAACGAAGAGGCCAGGCCCAAACCAAGAGAAACAGCCCCAGACCATTATTCCTCCTCTACCAAACTTTCCAGTTGGCACTATGCTTTCGGGCAGGTAGAGTTCTCCTGACATTCACCAAACCCAGATTTGTTCATAAGACTGCCAGTTAGTGAAGTTCATCACTCCAGAGAAGGTTTACACTGCTCCAGAGTCTAGTGGCAGTGTGCTTTACATCACTCCAGCTGACGCTTAGCATTGCATATGGTGATCTTAGGCTTGTGTTTGGCTGCTTGGCCGTGGAAACCCATTTCATGAAACTACCGACTAACAAATCTTGTGCTGACATTGCTTCTAGAGTGAGTGTTGCAACTGAGGGCAGATGATTTTTTACAAGCTACATGCTTCAGCACTCAGCGGTTCTGTTCTGTGAGCTTGCATGGCCTACCACTTGGTGACTGAGCTGCTGTCACACCTAGACGTTTTCACTCTGCAATAACAGCACTTACAGTTGACAGGGCAGCTCTGGCAGAGCAGATATTTGATGAACGGACTTGTTGAAAAGGTGGCATCCTATGACAGTGCCACGTTGAAAGTCACCAAGCTCTTCAGTATGACCCATTCTACTGCCAATGTTTGTCTATGGAGATTGCATGACTGAATGCTTGATTTCATGCACCTGTTAGCAATTTGTGTGGCTGAAATAGCTGAGCCCACTAATTAGAAGGGGTGTCCACATACAGTACTTTTGGCCATGTAGTGTATATCTCCGTCTCTCTCCATTTAGTGAACTCAGTCTGGACTTTTGCAATTCCTTTCTCACCAGTGTACCTGCTTAGGCTACTTGCCCCTGCAGGTGATTCAGGGTGCAGCTGCATGTATCATCTACAATCTTCCCAGGTAAGTTCATATCACACCCACTTCATCTTACTTAACAGGTAACTGGTTGCCCGTTAGAGCCCACATCAATTTTCACATCAAACCTTGGCACTAGCCTGTAAGGCAGTGAATGGAACAGCTCTCACAGACCTACTATTAGTCTTCCAACCCTACACCTCAGCCAGATCTCTAAAGTAAATCTACTCAATTAAATTGTAATTAAGACACATAATTATAATTGTACATTTTGTTACATAACATGTCTCTCCTAGCAATATCATTCTCATATAATATATTTGTCAAGGATCTGCCATGTTCTCAAACTTTTCCCTATATCTAAACTGTTAACATTTTAAAAAATATGTACCTGACGCAGCGTCTGCACCATATACCGGATAGATATAAAACGCAGAATTTATATTCTAATTTCTGTTGTTCATTTGTGAACTTATCCACTCCCGGTCAATTACACGTGAGGTGACACATGTTAATTATTAACAAAAGCAGCACTTGTCCTTAATCTAAGATTTCAGTGTTGTGCCGACGCCCAGGCTTTTTTAGAATTCTTCCCATAAATAGTACTGAGTGTTCCGTGGAGCGACCTGGGAAGAATAATTAATCTCTGTTCCTCTCTAATGGCTTTGCAGCGCGTCCCCTCTCTGCATTCAGCCATTCCAAGAGTTATTTCCTTTATTTCTGCATGCTTGTCAGTTCTCTATGACCATCAATTAGAAAGCGCTATTAGATATTTTTAACATTATTAGGTTCTACCAAACAATGTCACAGGCCTTATATAAGGTGTCATTGAGAGCTGACCAACTTCACTATAAATCATGTACAGAGGCGCATGGCTAACTTGTTTCCAGGTAAATAGTTTGGTTAAGGGTGTAGATGTCAAGCTATTACAATGGCAACATCTATTCAAGTATCTAATCAAGCAATTACAATAATAAACTAGAACTCCAAACTCACTCATCTCCAGCTCAACGTTCTTTGTCAGATATGCAATTAAATAGCTAGCTATTGCTTAAACAACATTCATTTAAATATGACATACAAAATGTTGGCATGTTACTACTTGTGGGTCTAGGTGGAGTCAGATGTCCATGGGTGGGGTTTGACATTCAGCCCCACCCATCTACATATTCAATTGGTAAAACCACTTCAAAGCTCTGGACTGGACAAGATGGGGGGTGGGACAGCCTATGCCTCTTGTTCTGTCACCTACTACCACACAACTGTGAAAATGGACAGCACCACTAGCTCTTCTCAATGTTCTTGAAGATGTTCATTTAGAATATAATGAAAAATGATGGTGGAAATTAACTGAAATACCACTTGCAAATCATACTGAGCACTACTAAACATAGTTATGCCTACTTGACAGCAACCTATTTTTAATGGAAACAACAGTTCAGGAATAAGTGAAACAGAAAAGGTATTACAGCTTAAAATGTCAAGGTACCATTTTTCCTTTCGTATGTTTACCAATGCAGCGATACAAATCCTCATTTTGATACAGCAGACATCATGAATCACAAGGAGTCCAACTGACTCACTAAGGTGAAATGAAAGCCTTGAAAAGTGCTACATCAGACACTTTCTTTGGTATCAGAACTCAGCAAGATTTGAAGGGGAAATGTTTAAGTTATGAGCTCAGCACAAAGAAAATCTATTTTTATGTTTGCTTGAAACAGAAAAGTAGGGAAATATGAAAAGATTTTCCACAGGACATTAAAATGAAAGGGACAAAATCAGGAGCTGTTCGCAGCTTGCAATCTCAAGAAGTACTGTGGTGTCCACAAACATTCATACACTTACAATAACACAGAAAAGGGATGTTAAAAAAGAAGCAAATCAATTCATATTTGCATCTCTTTCATATACAGCCAACATTTTTTCACTGCAGTAACATGAAAATGAAAGACCAATGATAAGAGCGAGGGAGCATTTTAAACAGACTTGGTGAATAGAGTTGAGAGAAATTGGTATGCACTTTCTGAGAGAGATTCATGACCAAAGCACATAACAGAGTTTGACCAACGGGGACATCCGAGGAGCGAATAAGCTTTTCCACTTACTTTTGGGTCAGCCTTGTTTGGACCCGAGTTTCGCATCCTATTGGACACACTGTGTGAAGTGACCTTCAATGAAATGGTAGATTTTCAGAGATGGATTTCATATTGCCGAAACAAAATCTCAGAGAGTCCTGAGAGTCAAGGACAGTCCGATTTGTGCTTCCTGCTGTACACAGACTTATACCTGCGCTGTCCTCTTAAAAACATGATGTATTTGAATTGTCTACTGATACCCTGATACTGGTACATTTACTACAGCCATGCATATTTGTTCTTTGTTATTTCCCAGGGGCAAATCTACAGTTTAAAGCTCATCAAAAATACCCAGAATTTGTTTACATTAAAAACTAATTATAGCATTTTCGATGAAAACAGTACATGGATTATTTCTCATTAATGAACTTAAAAGCCACCTGTCAGATGCTTGGCTTCATCTTTGAACACATGTAGTAAAGCTAGGTGTGGACACTTCCCAGTGTGAAGATGGAAAACACAGTTATTCAGCCGAAACCTTGCAGCCTCTTACAGTAATTTTCAAATGGACGTTTAAAAAAAATCTGCCTCCTCTCTATTTATGGCAGTTTTTTCTTTCTTTCTTTGGCTTTGACTCTCTTTACAAGAAAGTACTCCACAAAGTCCAATATGTTGCCATTAAATGGCAATTCACATCCAGCAAATCACTGACAGGATCCAACTTTTGTATATCACTACATTTAGTGCACACTATAATAACAGAACTTATTAAAGAGTCATAAAAGGAAATCAAAGACAATGCTTTCAATGAGTCATTTTAAGGATTCAAATATTTGTTGCTTCATCAACATCAACATTCCGGCTTCTACAAACTGCATTTTTCATTACATTTTCATTCCTCTTAACCTTGTAAAAAGTACTGCAACATTTTGAAAACATCTGATCTGTGAATGAGGTCAGCTTAGTGAGCTAAAGATTATACAGGCAAAGGGACTTCAGACCAAGTGCAATCGGCATTATGAGAGTGTCTTGAAGGCTGTTGGCTGCTGTATGTTGGCCCTGATATGGAGGGGGTGTAGTGATAAGCAGAAAAACCCAATCTCAGGGCATGAAGCGCAGAACTGTAGTGATGTTCGCCCACTACCCTGTCCATTCACACATGAAAATCAGGCAACAGGCTAGACAGGCTCAACTCATCTCTGTACGCCCCACAGATACAAGACCGTGCCCCACATGGAAAGTGCAGAGATGTCCATGGCAGAGGGCACAGACTCAAAGCAAGGGCAGAATTTGTAGAGAGGGACAGGCCGAATCTCAAAAGAAGCCAGCGAATGGAGTTACCGACCTGCATGGTGTAATATTATTTCAGAGCAAAGCAAATAGACTCGAAGCCTCTCGGAGGAATGTCCCTCTT
Source organism: Anguilla anguilla (assembly GCF_013347855.1). Classification (NCBI taxonomy): domain Eukaryota; kingdom Metazoa; phylum Chordata; class Actinopteri; order Anguilliformes; family Anguillidae; genus Anguilla; species Anguilla anguilla. Next base: position 23,393,330 of record NC_049209.1, read on the forward strand.
TATTTAGTGGCCAATGTGAGTGAGACAGTGGGCGCTCAATAATTGTTTCACACAGCGGTCGGGGGGTGGACTCCACTTTGTCAACTCCTTTATAAGGCCACTATCCACCTTGGTGGCTGCTATTTCAAATATTAGGAAATGCCATTACCTTCACATGCCCTATGGTCAAAGAAATGCTTTTCGAGATACCATAATGTACTGAGTAAAACATTGTTTATCAAACAAGATGCTACTGGTGAGGCCCAGGAGATAGAAATCTCAGCTCTCAGATTTGAAGCCATTAGTAGCTTAAGGAGTGCCCTTTGCAGTGACTTATCTATCCCAATACAAACAGAGGATAGAAGCTGACCCTTTAATTCAAATGAAAGTACCTGCTGTCCACAACAATTGTGGAACAGTCTTTATGGGCAGAGATTTAAAGATTAGCTTCTGTTTTCAGTATGTTTCCTGAGAATCAATGTCCTGTCTTTCAAACAAATGCCACTCAATATATTTAGTGTCTCAAACAATGGTAAATAGGGAGAAAAATTGTGAGAAATATTTTTCAAATGTGTACTGTTGTATGTAGCGCTCTTATTATGTACTACAGTAGGTGGTCATGGTTAATGGTCTGTTATAACCTGTCCTACAGGGGAGATGTTAAAATGAAGTTCTGAATCACGATGATCATTAAAAAACCCCTGGCAATTTTCAAGAGTATGGGTATTAACTGTGGTGTCCTGGCCAAATTCCAACAAAAACTGGCTCTCCATACATGGCCACCGAATCACCTGCAACATCTGATTGGCCACATAATCTCTGGTATTCCCCACCCACATTCCTAAGGTTTTCCTGGAAAAGAGAACTGAGCTATCAGTCGGCATGGCATACCTTGTTAAAGGTGAAATAACTTTTTTCTTCCAGGGTCCTAGTCTCCATCATTTTAGAAATTATTTGAATTCCAGAGCTTTTATAAGAGGGTTTTAGTGCGTAGTGAGCTGTCTCGATTTGAAAGTTTTAAAAAAATTAAATAAAATACACGGCATCGTTTTCCTCCACAGCCATACAAATGTCAAGCACTTCGTTCCAGCTCTCTGAACTGGCCCTGTTCCCACAGTGCTACTCCCCGAGCTCCAACACCCAAGGCTCAAGAACAATGGGAGAGACCAAAGAAAGAAAAAAAAAAAAACACCTTATTGAAACTTTGAAACCTTGCAGAAAAAAATGAATTCATAGCATCGTATCAGAACCGTTGTTTTCAGAAATATGAGCCCTGAGAAGCCGTTGCATATGTACTCACTTAGCTCGTGTGCAGGCACACACAGAATGAACTGCATCACCACCAGCTAATATTATACCTTTCTAATGTCAAACCAATCTGTGACCAGCAGAGCTAGAATTTCAAGGCTGGGGAACATAGGTACGGTAGGGCAGAGGAGGGGGGGATGCAGCTGCGCTGGACTGATACAGGGAGAGGACAGGCGCTGGCCTCAGAATCTGCCTGCTGCAATGAGACTCCAAACGTTGCATGGTAAATCGTCACCTTATCCTGCCTGAACTGGTCTCAGCCACTGGCCAAGGCTGCGAAGCTAACCTCCAGGTCCCTCCTGCTTAGGAGCACAGCGGCAGTATATCGAATGTTTTCCTAAAGGGCTAAAAGAAAATGGATCCAAATAGATATAGATTATAGTGGCACTTGTATGGACCCAGCGAGGCACGCCTTCAGTGTGTCTGAGGCAAATGATAGAGTATTGCAACACTGAATTGGTGTAGGTCATTTCACCTCTGTCATTTTTTAAAATCAGCCAGTTCTACAATGCAGTAAGTCTCAAATGATCATTGACTATAACTCTTTTGTACCTCTTGATCACATTTTTTTTTGTTTGTTGGTTTTGAATTCTGCTGGTTAATAGATTTTCAGATTTTGAATTACAATTCTGCTTATGGAACTCTCTCTCACTATGATGATCAACTCTCCATAGATTAAAAACCTGAATCAAACATGAAGAAACATTAAGAAATTTAAGGCCCGAGGTAGAATAAGTAATTGAAATCAGACAGAGGCAGTGGAAAGTACAATTCTGATATCTTACAGTATAAGTTATATAGCTTCGATTTTCATTCTGAAATCCACCAAATACCACTAAAATTTCTAAATTAATGTTATAATATTTACAACAATTAGGTTGTTAATGATCAACAATGGAGCTTCTGATGGAAGTTTGATCCATATTTGTTAATTTCATAAATTAATTTGGAACAGAACTCCATTTGGAACAACTGTGGCAGAGCAATCAATAAATAACAATAAATGCCTAAAATATATGTGGTTTACCAGTAATGCCCAAATGAGATTCCACTATACCAGGGCTAATGTTTTACTTGGTAATACTGGTGAGCCCTTACTTCAAAATGTTAGGAGCATCAAAAAAAAATCTAGGATCACTAACAAAAAAACAGGTCAGTCCATATAACACTGTTGACTTCATGTGATCGGCGATGGACAGGTGAACTGTCCAGGGTGTATTTCTGCCTTTCACCCAATGCATGCTGGGACAGGCTCCAGCACCTCCTGCAACCCTGACCACGAATAAGTGGGTATAGATAATGGATGGATGGAAGGCCCCAAATTGCGAGTTGTTTGAGGAACAATGCAGGTCTGTGCAACTACATTTTCAGTGACAGATTATATGAATGATAATATCCAATAACCAAGTTAGCTGACAAACGTTAATGTTACTGTAGCTAATGTTAGTGAGCTAAGGCCAAATGGTAGTTTGTCTGCACTGCTGATATATTGTTTCACATTGAAAAAATTACAACTACACTACATGGCCAAAAGTATGTGGTCACCTGACATCCAACATATCATCAAAAATAATGTGCATTAATATGCAGCTGGTCCACCATTGGCTGCTATAACAACCTCCACTCTTCTGGGAAGGCTTTATACTAGATGTTGGAGCACTGCCGCAGGGATTTGCGGCCATTCAGCCAGAAGAGCATTAGTGAGGTTGGACACTGACTGGGCGATTAGGCCTTGCTCACAGTTGGCTTTCCAATTCATCCCATAGGTGTAGGATGGGGTTCAGGTCAGGGCTCTGTGCAGGCCAGTCAAGTTCTTCCTCACCAATCTCGACAAAACCCCATTTCTATATGGAACTCACTGTGTGCCCAGGGACACTGTCAGAAAGTTGTTCCCCAAGCTCTTGCCAAGTTGGAAGCACAGTCATATAGTGTATGCAGGTCGCACCAGGACAATTGTTACAGTGGTACAAGTGCTCTCAGTTTCAAAATTACTGGAAGCATTATTTATATGTTTGTTACACATGTAACCAACACAGTTGCAGTTTTGAGCCCAGAGCATGTGAAATGAAAAGAGATCAAGGTATCAGGAAAAAACAAAGAAGGTAAAACAAGGCAAGGAAATAGGACTAGTATGCGTGCAATGATATTTGACATTCCATGAATTTTTGTTGATATTGAATATATTGAATCTCCACGCCAGATGTAGCACCCAAGATTTTACAGCACATAACATTTAAAGATGTTGTTCATCTGTAAAATAGAACTTCCACTATCATCATATGGATATGGTGGAGTAAACAACATCCATTTGTGAACAGTGTAATGTATCAGCAAACTCTCGACAATTGAGCAACTACACTACAAGCAATCAACAAATGGTGCATAGTGATGAAATCACAGGATGTACTGCACCATATAAAAACCCTGAGTGAATGTGTAACTTAAACACTGTACTGTAGACCCTTTGAACAACATTCAACAGCATTAGATAGATTGTTTGCCTGATTTCACAGTGATATCCAGCCTTTTAATTTATCATGAGCATGAGTAATATCAGCAACCAAACCTAATGAGTGCTCATTCCTGTGCAAGCAATGTATTAAATGCTGAGCGAAGTGTGTTATTAGCGACTGATCTTATTTACCGTTGTTAATAAGAAACAGACATTATGTTGTATTGAAAGCACGTAAATCTGTGCAAAAAAAACTGCTGTGAAAACCCGCCTGAATCTATCACACTGTGAGAATTATCTGCAGAGGTGTTTTAGTGGAACAATGCATTATTTATAAGTCGTACACTTATCCAAAGACGCTTTTCTTCGCAAAAAGTCTGGCAAGGTCCATGAATTGAAGATAGAATTTCAGTACTGTAAATCTATCAATTTGTGTTTTTCTTGTATCTCACAACAGAATAATGGCAGTGCTTGGCCATATATAATGAGTCTGCTTTTATTTAATAAAGCACTTTTCAACAAGTGACCCTCGACGGTGCAAAATGGAAGGCATTAATGTTTCCCTTATATTCATAAGTCACGGCGACAATGCATCAGTGAGCATCAGTAACATTGAAACCTCAGCTCTGTACAGTGCATAGTGCTGCATACACAGAATTGTGTTTTCCAACCTACAGCCAATCAGTTCACATTATGAGGCTGCATTCTTCTTGGGACCCACATGAACTGTGAAGGAACACATTCCTCCCACCATCAGCAGAGCCCGATTCTGCCCAAACCTCTCTTGTCCTCAGTAGCTAGGGTAAGTTAGACTCCACGCTCTGAATGGAGGGTGTAACTTCCAAGGCTGCAATTCCACCTCACCTGGAAAGATAGCAGCGCCGCTACAAGAAATCCAATTTAAGCACTTTTCCACGTCTATCTTTTATTACTCACGACCACCACAAGGGACGAACCTTTTGCTTTACATTCTCCACATGCTAACGCTGCTGTGCTTCATACAACCTTGACCCATTTATTCGCTCTCTTTCCCCAATCCCCCCCCCACCCCCACCCCCCATCTCCCCCATCCCACCCCCCACCTTGCTGGCTCCGTCTTTCATCGCGAACAGGGCGAGTTAACACAGATGATGTGCAATTAAAACAATAATAATAAATCGAGGTGCCGTGGAGATCCCGGAGCAATAAATCCACAAACAAAGTCAAAAACAAGGTTAACCGCTGAGCCCTGGAGCCATACATCACACCCAGGGCTGAATCCAGCATTCAGATTGCACATGATCCCGGCTCCTTCGGTATGCAGCCATGTGGGAAAGCCTCATATTTTTTGCGCGGGGCTCGGTGAATATGGTGTCACCTAATCGTCAGCCACTCCCAGATATTACATCAAAAACGTATTATATATAGGTATTCATGTGTAATATTGGAAATGCACTGCACATAGAGTGCTTTAACCTGATTAGCAAAATGAATCACGCTAGCACATGGGAGTGCGTTCTTTTGGCACCACTTCAGGTTCGCCTGCGTTTCTCTGACGGCCCTTATGGATAGGACGGACCACTGAAATGGAATCGATGATTTTGGTCAAAGTTGTGAATGCGTGTGCAGTGCATTCAAGAAAGGGGAATTATTCAAATTCTTGTACAAATTTCCAGTTTGGCATATCCATGCTTGATTCAACATATTGTTTCATATTTCATTTAATTTGGTGCGACGTGTGGCGCAGTCCATGGGGTGGCTGGCTCTCGAACCGCATACGAGTAGCCCAGCGCTTGTGTCCTCTCAATCCCAGCCACGGCACCTTATGAACTGTGGTCCCTTCTCTGTGTCTTACCCTGTCTGATTTCACCCTGTCTCAATAAAACAAAAGGCTAACAGACTGTCCACTCTTCTTTTTCAAAGATTGTATTTCACGGATATTGAATGCATTGGGAGTTATTCTAGAATAAGGGCATCAAATGAATACATGGCAGTATTAAACATATGACTAATACCACTATACTAATAATTATGAGGATAATAATAAGTATGATAATGATAAATCTGCATTTTAATAAACAATGACAGGGCCAAGGACATGGTAGGCTGTTGTGATTCTAAGCTCTGTTCTCTCCGTGCTCGCTGACATATTCGCAGTGCGTTTCGGTTTCATGAGTCATCAATGACCTTGCCTAGCTGGTGCTCTCTGACTCAGACGGCAGCGCACTCCGATATCCGTGAGCGGCAGTGTCCACTTCTCCAGGGTCTACCTGAAGATCGTTTTCCTCAAATTTTAAGTGAGCTCAGTCACCTCTTGGGCGTCATTGGCTCGGACCTTCGGAACGCTCCTGATTCAGGGCACAGCATTGCAGAAATGCCACGGCTGTCTTTCGGCTTTAACTTTACAGGAGCTGGCCGTCTGGAATCGAATGAAAGCCCACAGTGGTGCTCTTCACATATTTATATCCCCACTCATCTCACCTCTGGCTTCTGCACCCCGGGGCTGCCGTGCTGTTGTATAAAAAGACCTCTTTACCTACAGCTTGGTAGAAATCCTCATGATTTATGGGCTGCGTGCAATTTTGTGATTATCTCTGCGTGAAAGACAATATGAGGCAGATATTTTAGTATCTTACATAATGGCTGGGTATCAGTGGTACCCCCCAGGGCAGATTGCTGACATGCTTTTCTTTCAGTTTTATTCCTCAGTCCCCCCCCCCCATCCCCCCATTGCTTGCCTCATCTGTGATAGCGTATTCCTTAGCCGGCTGACAAAGGCTATTTGTGCCGTAATGTGCATTCAAACACGTCGTCATGGGGAAAGTCGAGTTCTTGACCATCGGAAAGATGCTCGCACGTCTGCCTTCCCGAAGATACGCCCTCGGACCATGGGGGAAGCACCAATAAATAAACATCATTAAAGTGGAATTGGATTCAGTCACTGTGGATGTCCCCAGGCTCTGGTGAGAAGATTAACCAGACCCAGTGCCACCCCCAACCCCCTTTTCCAAAAAAGACACACAAACACACATACACATCCACTCATCTATTTGCATCTCAGTATGTGGTGCCAGTAATTGATTTAATGGAAGTGGATCTAAATTCCTCTAATGGATGTCACTGCATTTACCACCAGAATTAACTAATATCTGTGGCAGATAAAGAATAGCTTAATATCTTTTAATTGAATGACTGCTCAGGGAAGAATTCTGCTCTTGAAAAATCCAATAGTGATAGCGAGTCTTAAAGAGCAGGGGCAGTTTGTCATCCATACGCAGTAAAGAACCAATCCTTAGATCTAGCCTAAAACAATCGTCTAACATTTTACAAGCAATGAGCCGTGGGCCCTTTAATGCATTTTTAATGCGGACCTGAAAGGGATATCCTGTTATGCAGTTTAATAATGTTTTCCTGTTCTAAAAATCTGCAACATTCTTCCTTTTTATTACGGTTCCATTACACAGTCCGTTAAAATGGATCAATGTAAATAACCAGGGCTATGAAGAACGATTTTTCTCTTTTTGGCATTTAATAAGGAAAAGAGGGCTGTAAAACGGGAGACAAGCCCATCCGGGGTCACGTGACTCCAGATGCAATTGCCATCTGTGACACACGAGCTAAAATCTTCTTTTATTGAAATTAATGTAAGTATTTAACAGGAGATGATTCTGACATTATGGGTCTGGCTTGTGAGAAATAGGAACTCTTCAGTTTACTCTTGGCCTCGTCACCAAAACAGCAAGCGGGTCAATAACCCATCATTAAAAAGGCTTCACACCTCGCTGGCTGCAAATTGACTGCCTGAAGGTCCATTTGAAGGATTAAGGAAAGCGAGTAATGCCATTGCTGGAGACGGGACGACGCGGCTCGTCTTTTCTCCCTCCAGAAACACAAAGTATGAATTTTTGAAAGGAGGCTCCCTTCCCTGGCGAATAACATAATGCCGCTGCGACCGAGTCTAATCCTGTCATCGTCAGCTCCGGAGAAAGACGGAGGGGGCGGCGGCAATCCATCCGCAATGCTCAACTTCCACGGGGGAAGAGAAAACGTCCTTCCTTCTGAAAGGAAGCATAAAATATGACTTTCCTCTCTGCACTCACCTAAAGCAAAAACCATAGAACGTAAAGTTGAATCCTGCTTTGAAATGTACAATATTGGCCTGATTTAACTCTGGATTAGAGCCTTTATCTGCCTTCCTTTTCTTTACTCAGAATGGTCTTGGCTGCATAGAAAATCTGCTTCGAGGGCAGACAGGTTCTTGACTGTGACAGACTGGCCACAGAACAGGTGCAAAAAATTGTAATTCTGCATTTAGCAGAATTAGCAGGAGTCGCCGAGAAAGCATGTGGTCTCTTAGTCTTAGTTACTTAACATAAATCGGATTTGCTTGAACATGGAAAGGTCAAAACCTCAGGACATAAATGTCAGAGGTGCAAATGCTTCTCCTGCTTTTGCTCCTGCTTGGTTTCTCCTGCTTCAGAGTTGCTTATCTGGTACTTGTTATGCACCACGATTTGTCTGATTAAAAGAGGTTCCCTATGCCTAGTTACAACTGCCATATGTGCACATAGCGTTCAGCACTCGATCAGGTTAATTTGGGAAAGACGCAAGTCTCAAAATGAATTTGGCGATTTTGCACGCTAAGCAGACAGAATTCTCTATGACATTTGCCAGCATTACATCTGACCTTAGCAGCAGTCCATCTCACCTTAGAGTGATATTGGGAGGCTGTCACTCACTCCATTTGCCAAATATGCTAGAAAAAACAACGAGATGAGACAGCAACACACTACAGAGGTATAAGACGTTGCAGTGCCTTGTCATTGTCATTAATGGTGGATTCAATTTACATGCCACTTTTCATCTAAGGATCTCAAACCACATTACTGTTAAGGTATAGGACAGTCTCAGCCACCAGCACTATATAGCCATGTCTGTGCCCAGGGACTATAACACCAATTAAACTGTGAGTGCGAGGTGATTAGCTGGCCAGAATCATGTAGCCAGTCTGGGAATTTGGATGGAATACTGGGAAACCCCCAATTAGTTAAGTGCAATGAGATCTTTAGGGATCACTAATGGCTGACTTAACTTCTCATCTAGAGGATGGGTATATAACAGAATCCAGTACTACAGAAGAATTTCTTAATGACTTCACTTTTGACCTTATTAGGGAAGTGTATTATGTTATATGGCTTTATTTTGTAGTTTTCTCAAATAGTTTCCTTATCGTAGAAAATTAATGGTTCACACATGAAAATAAACAAATGAATAAACTGTCCTGCATGGATTTTTTTTATGGATTTTGAGGAAGGAGTCTATAGCCATCTATCTTCTATAGCCATCAGGATGAGGTTGCTAGTCATCTGCACTGAGATCAGAGAACTGGAAAATACAAAAGGACATGGAGATGGCCAATGCTGACGTGTGAAACTGGTTGTGAATAAAGGAATGCATTCAGCTAGAGTAACTGCATAGGGGCCATCTTAAAAAATTTCTCCAAAAAATCCTAATTGAAAAATTCCACTTGAGAAAAAAAAAAGACTTAAATAATGGAACCAGAGATGCCAGAAGGTCTGTAAAGTCTCTTTCATTCATTCTTTGAGTTGATGAGGAAAACCAAACAAACACTACAACACCGATAACACAGAGGGGGAAACATATAGGTGCAAAAACGCACAAATATTTTATTCAAGAGCAAATCCCCCCAAAAGGATGGAAAGGAAATATAATGTCAGTTGATACAACTTTAATGCTTAAGTACATCCCAGAAGGAGCTCTCCTGATTCGCTGATATGATGTTACTGTCTCTTGTGAGGGCTGTGCTGGGAGCTGACTGGTTGGATGGTGGGATTAATAGAATTCCAGAAGTGAGCCTCATCTCTCAGTTTTGATGGTTTTCTGACAGGCTTTGATGGATCGCTCAAGTATCCAGAACAGTGACAGTCGTGCGTGGCTGATGGATTGTGAAATGAGACAGGCACACAAGAGCTGCGTACGGCCTGGACCAAGTCGCCCCTGTCGGCCGTTGCACTCCTGTACGACAGCGCTCGGAATCGCAAGGTGCATTCATCTTCGCCGACTCGTTGCCATGGCAATGCGGGCGGTGGCCGGCGTGCTCGAGCGAGGATGTGTCCTAGCGGTTATGAAAGCAAGCCACTTTTTTTTTTTGAGGAAGCGTTTTATTAAAAAGTCTACTATTAAAGTCTGACAAATTCATGTGGGTAAAGCTTCCAAAAAGAATCTGGGGGAGGGGGGGGGGGGGGGGGGAGGAGGAGATAGAGCAGGGTCAATAAATAGGTTTCAATCCAAGATCACAGCCGCTAAAAAGGAGACAAAGCCATGCACTCGAGATCAAAAGAGAAAGATCAAACCGCCATGTATTGACTGACATATATTATCATCTTGAGTGCCAGGAAGAAAGATAGGGTCAAACAGAGAACGCAGGAGAGCATCAGACCTGCAAAGCCTTTGGGCTCGCCACATCCCGCTCACGAAAGAGGACAGGAAGCGTCTGGCCGTCAACTGCGGGCCAACAGAGAATACTCCATCGCAATAACCACAAATTCTCCCAGCGCAATCATAAAAAGGCATAATTTAGCAGCGCGACAACGCTCCTTTTATTAGCGGCTCAGAGCAGATGGCGGCGAGAGCGCGTCTCATCTCGGCTCCTGGATAGTTTCGGTTTGAAGACGAAGGATTAATGAAAATATGCAGGGGGTGAGCATGTCAAGAAAGCAGCGCCTGTGGATAATATACTGAGGGATTACTTCAGTGCAATAAGACCTCTTTCTTTCTGTCTCTCTGACAAAACTGTCCATGCTATTGTACGACACAAATTTCTGCCCGCTTTGAGTCTAAGGGTACATACTGTAACAGAAAGGAAAGGAGCATCGGACAGATATCTAAAACAATCATTAATCATTAATTTTGCTCTCCAAAGCATCCCATCTACTTACACACACACACACACATTACTGAAATCGCATAAAATGGTGTTTTTTGAACACTTAAATATTCCCAGAAAAATCAGTGATGGCTTAATAAATTTGAATGAGATTTATCCATTTACAAAATGAAATGATGCAGGAGATATCCTACTGTACAGAGTACCATTCCTTCAGTACTTCAGGATTTCCTCAGGATTTGTGGATGTGGAAATGGACATCACACCAAATATTGCTGTGCTGGCACAGCTCCAGGTGTTGTTGTGCGACAAGGGTTTTGGGGCAAGGCTCAAGTTGAGGGGAACATGGAATAAATGATTTGTGGGTAGAGAGATCAGAATATATGAACCATACAATAAGGTCAAACAGCTGAAGGATGAATAGCAAAAAGTGCAGTCAAATCAACAAATACCCAATGTGTCAAAAAATCTATGATGTTTCAGAGAAACTGACAACATATTGCAAGCCAGATGCACTCCAAAAGAACACAATTCTTTCAACCAGAGCACAAATTCCTTGAGGCTGCCAGAGTTTTTGACCTGAAGCAGACTTGACTTAAAAATGCTGCCACTGGACTCAATTGCAGGGCTCTATGAGTACTGTACTTCTGAACTAGTTCATTGCAAATTATTGGCACACGAACAAGGCACAGCACTGACACTCATGGGGTTAGTTCCTGGACTGAGGCAAACTAATTAAAAAACATTCCAAATATTTTGCAGAATGTAAAACAATACTTGTTTGTTCCAACCAACTTTGATAATGCAGAAAGGTGCTTCGCCTCCAATGGACCAGTTTATACTATGCACCACCACAGAATAACAGAGTGGACTATTAAAAAACTGACCAGAATGCAGGATCAAATTTAATCACGAACTTAAAACCTTGTATTTTTATGTCATTTGAGTTAATCTGTTTTAGCCTAGCACTATAAAAAATGTCTGTTGCATGTCAGGTAGCCTATACGCAAGGAAATATGTGATAACCAACTATGAGCTAATTTACTAAATATGCCACAAATTACCATCAGAGCCACAAAATTCTGTGTTACAGCATGTTTCATTCAATATAGTGGGGTATTTAGTAAGACTGGTTATGTAAATCAGCACAGCCACAGTGAGTTCATTGAAATGCACTGCCGGTATTTAAGACGCATGTTGCTCCAGCGAGAAGAAAAGCTGTATGGGAGGAAATCGTAGCTAAAGTGAATACTGTCAGAGAAGTGAAAAGATCTATAATTGACTTAAAAACGTCAAAACGTTGGCAAGACATCAGGCGAAGCACCAAAGAAAAGATGGTATATAATAAGATAATTCATTAAAGGGATAGTATACCCAAATAGTGCATAATTCTGTAACAGTTGACGATGGGTAGTTGCTTCCAGAAACAGACCTTTCTGCTTCTCCTGCTATACTGCAGCTAATCTTGGAACTGAACCCTTATGGATACTTCCGGCATGATAATGTACCATTTCACCAAGAGCACATCATCTCAAGCTGGTTCCATGAATATCACAGGGACAACCGTTTACTCCAATAGCCTGCACAGCCCCCAGAACTCCAGTCCAATAAAGAACCTTTGGGATGAGGTCGAACGGGAGGTTCGCAGCAAGAACGTATGGCTGGCAATATGCTATTGCTATGCTATCGACATGGGCCAAAATCCCAAAGGAATGTTTCCTGCACCTTGTTGCATCAATGCCACAAAGAATTCAGGCTGTTCAAGAGTCAAAAGGGGGTCCTACCTGGTATTGGATAGGCATATCTAATAAAGTGGCTGGTGAGTGTATATACACTCAACGGCCACTTTATTAGGTACACCTGTTCAACTGCTCGTTAACGCAAATATCTAACCAGCCAATCATGTGGCAGCAACTCAATGCATTTAGGCATGTAGACATGGTCAAGACGATCTGCTGAAGGTAAAACCAAGCATCAGAATGGGGAAGAAAGGTGATTTAAGTGACTTTGAGCGTGGCATGATTGTTGGTGCCAGACGGGCTGATTTGAGTATTTCAGAAACTGCTGATCTACTGGGATTTTCACGCACAACCATCTCTAGGGTTTACAGAGAATGGTCCGAAAAGGAGAAAATATCCAGTGAGCGGCAGTTCTCTGGGCGAAAATGCCTTGTTGATGGCAGAGGTCAGAGAATGGTCAGACTGGTTTGAGCTGATAGAAAGGCAACAGTAACTCAAATAACCACTCATTACAACCGAGGTATGCAGAAGAGCATCTCTGAACGCAAAACACGTCGAGCCTTGAAGCAGATGGGCTACAGCAGCAGAAGTCAACCTGGTACTAGCAAGGTGTACCTAATAAAATGGCCTGTGAGTGTATATATCATACATGACCATCCTTATTTGGGAGAGTGTACACAGTACAGTTCTCCTGCAAAACATGTGGTGTTGGCCAGCCTGCTTCTTTTCACACTGCAGAGCACAGCCAAGCTCACAGGGCTGAGTCATGAGGAAGACATTACATGTGCAGCTTTGGCATACAGTCCATGGGCACCCAATCAACAAGCCAGGTTTGTTAGAGAGTGATGGACAAAGGAAGCCTAACCAACTGAACCCTCCGCTACCCTGTAATAGAGCAAATTGCGCATCGCCCCATGGAGCTACAGCACCAGTCACCCAGCACTGGCATGGCCTGGATTCGACATGAGACTCGCCCATACAACAGAACATGGTGCTTTGACCGAATGAGCCACCCAGCAGCCCGGTCTAAAACATTTTAGTAAATGTGTTATAAAGGAGGTCAGGTTTACCAGATTGGAAAACACAAAACCTCTGTGTAAGGTTACATTAAGAAATGCCATTTTGCTATAATTTAATCCCATTTTAACAGTGTACTGTACATCATAGCCATGTGAGGAATTTCTCCATCTGGGAAGCCTGATGGCCTGCTGAACAAGACATTAGATATTTTCTATTCAAGGATGTGTTTAAATATGGTATCAACAGTTGCATTTATGTAGCATCCACACAGCTATGGAACATACAAATATTGCAAATGAAATGACATGACTTTGCTGATATGGCCACAAATATAACTACAATTGTTCAGCTATTGCAGAAGGAATTTATTTGTATTCCATACAACATTTGTTGTTTTAGGCATTTAAAACTTTGGTTTATGCAACTTGCAATGTCGATCTTATCAAATGCAATGTGCAAGTTGGCAATTATTCTGGAAATCCTAGCTCCACATTTACAATGATACACAGTATTAAAGTAGCAGAGTCCTGCAAACAAGGCGACAACCCACATTTTATTGTATTTTTATTTACCCTAATTTGATAATACTGTATACAGCATATACCAGTCACTATTGACCTGTTTAAAGACACAATGGCCTACATTCACCACCAGATTCAATTAGCCTCACACATAAAGCCTTCCATTTCTGAACATCTTCGTCGTCAAGCTCATAAAGTTTTCCAAGATGGCCCACTCTCGTGGGATCAACAGACTCAATGACCAGAGCAGACGGACACGTAAAAAATAATTTAAAATTCTTATGGCTGGAGGGTGACATCTGTTTCCGCCATAGACTGACTTTTTAATGAAGGGTGAATTGAGTCTTTATGCTTCTATTTAAATGCCTATCTGACTCATCATCTTGCTTTTGGAATGGTGTGTTAATATGTGACATAAAAACAGAGACATTTGCACCAGCATTAAATATCAAATTCATTTTTATAGGAAATGTTCATAGCTATATGAAAAGCCTTACGATAGCCAGTGTGTGTGGGGAAAAAACAATGACAATATATAAAGCATGTACAGTAGGCCTCCAAAACGAAGCTGGGAAAATGGAACAGAGGCTGCAGAAAGGCCTGCATGCTGATTAGTAACTGGCTAAATTGGAATTATTTAAATTTGGGTTTAATGACAGAGTATTTCATACTTGGCAATATCCACCTGCTCAGCTGATATGTATGCGTCAAACCTTAAGACTCCTCCAGCATCAGCTGTTGCAATTTTTTTATTTCTTTTTTTTTCTTCGGGGCTGAGAGACGATGCTCTTGTGGAGGAGAATGGTTTAAGTCTGAATCAGATACCCCTCTTGTGTAAGTCCGTGTGAATTTTCCTCCTGGTATAAAATGTAGGCAAAAAGTAAGGCTGACGCTCACAAGAACTGAGCAGGTCGTCATTTCAAAACCGCTCTCTAATGTTTGTTTCATCCCCACCTGCTGTGATCAGCATACGCTGCGAAACACCCAGAAGCATATTAAATTTTCCACCCCACAAAAAAGGCTGATTTAAGGTAGGAAGACAGAACAAGGCGGTGTGCCAGCCTCCTTCCAACCATGCGACTTGCAGCCTGAATATCTCTTCCAAAAAGCTGCTGTTTCCGGACTATTTTTAGCCGTCTGTGTATTATTCGTTGTGTTTAGGCGCTCCTTTCTCCATACACTGAAAGGGGACAGCAAAGAGTGTGCATTGTATATGTACAGTAGGCTACATCCAATTACAGCAACCCAGGCAGGTATTTGAAGGCTATATTTGCTGGAAAATCACATCAGTGTTCGGTTCAAAACGTGCCGTGGCTAAATCCCGCAAACAGTGTGAATACCCACCCCAGAGGGATCAATTAAAAACCATGATGCATAATCTGTCAGAGTAGCAGAAACTCGAGATATTCATGAAGACAAGAGTAAAAAAAAATAGTTTTCTGTCGCCCCTCTCAATAGAGACCGAGGAAAGGGGTACTTTCATAGAATGTTAAGTAGGAGAAAGGAACCAAACACCGCTCTAAAGAAGAAGAAAAACTTCTGTGCATATTTATACGGATAGTTTTATACAGGCGAAAAATCTGTCACCGGCTCCGAGACAGACGTGAATGACAGCAGAAAACCGTAGTAGTAGCCTATAAAAAAGGAGAGAGAGCGAGAGAGACGTGATCGACCTCACCAAAACAGAAGGGTTTTACAACCCAAAGCTATTTCCTAAGTACCCAATTCTTCACGAGAGCTGACCTCTTTATAATTGATCTTGGCTGCACTGCACAACAGCTTGTCAGCCGGACGCGACCGTGCTTCTTGCCGAAGTTCTTTCTCCTTAAAATCAAACCGAGGTGAAGCTGATCCGGGTAGAAAGCTCAATTAACGCCCGCCTCAATCCTTGCTCTTATCGTCAGCTTTATCGTCGCATGGGGAACCGATTTAATAATGTTATGCAGCAAAACATTATAAAAGCATAAATTACGTGTCAGTGTACAAGCAGCATCTGAAGCTGTAAACAGTACCTCAGTGTTCTGCTGTCTGGTCTTAGTCGTTGAGTACGTGTTTTGAATAGTTCAGTTATTTAAAAGTTGAGTAATGTGAGTTAACAATTGGTGGTTTGCACATTCATTTCCATTCTGTATAAATATGCATATATGACCGGCATGTTTTTTTAACAACACGACTTGATCAGAAATACAAGGGCCTAATTATTTATCCAACTACATTTATGAAGATGACAGTTCAGTTTTAGCGTTCAACACTGAATAATATTCCGTGGTTCAGTAAATCTTGCAGTAGCTTATATAAAGAATGCATAAACCTGATGTTATTTGAGGGCAGAGTATATGGCGAAAATTTGTTTTCTGTAGGATGTGTAAGACGGCTGAGAAATAGGAGCAGAAATAATTGTACACAGATCCATGTCTTAAAAGCAGTAATACTGCCATCTGCTGTTGAAAACATATACGCCGATGCCATGGTAGGATTTACAAACTTGAACAGCGAGCGAATGATTCGAGTCCTCGTCAAACCTCGTATACTGAAATAAAACTAATGAATTACAAACGAAGAGAAGTAATACAATTAAGGTCGTAATCTTCTATAGATGTATTGTTAAATGTCACCCCTGTTTTAAAACATGTTCTACAAGTTCTCATACCTGGCCTAACAGCTAGAGCTCAACACTTTAGACTGCAATAAAGTAATGCAAGTAATGCAAGTAATGCAAGCAAGATTATTAGTAACTGCATTATATTTCCTTAAAATACATTGTTGATCTAAGAACAATAACCTTGGCAAATATGTTTACAGGAGGACAAGGTTTTTATATAGAGAAATCCTACACAAGCCTCCACTGTTGATGTCTTATATTCATATATGAAAGGACATCCATACAAGTCATTCAAATAGTCTTTTGCTGGGATTCTTAATCTGGCTACAATCTCCTATTTCATAATAATACATCAGTGACAGAACTGGGATTATTATTATTATTATTATTATCATCATCATCATTAATTCATACTACATGCCCTCCCTACAAGTGATATGGTTAGGGTCAGGACATCGAACACCTGGACACCTGCAGAGGTACCTGCGGCAACTGCTCTGCATCATTGCCCCAGTAGCAGTTGGTGAGCTGAAAATGGGCGGGGTCGAAAACTTTCCTTAAACTGGTCATTGGTCTCAACCTGCTTTCATTAATTTTCTTTGCACAAAAAATGTTGATAAAAATTAGCACAGTTTTGCAAATGTGCACACAATGCAAATAAAAATATTAAATTTACTACTGGCTAAATGGCCTAATTGAGGAGAGCTAGCTATATCTGATGATCAAGACCAATAATCAGTTTAAGGGGAAGTTTTTGGCCCCACCAATTTTCAGCTCACCAACCACTGCTTCTTTGTCCACAGCAGTGGGCACGCTCCCTTACTGACACCATGACAAGAGGTGCCTGACATTCCAGAACGGCTCCTCCGTCTCTCAGAGGCACGGTCTTCCATCACAACACCTGCCCCTAATGCAGGGTTTAACAGTGTGGGATTCACCATGCAGACAATATAAAATCCACAATAAAGCGTATGTAATGTCACAATTCTCAAAAAAGTATGGTTAGTTCAGTGTACACTGCCAAGAGGTGAACTGAAAAACAAAACAGGATTTAAATCATTTCAGTCTGTAGATAGAAATCCGTCAAGTGAAATATATGCTGTCAATTTTTGTGTTTGCCATAACATCCCTATACATTAAACTGGAATGCATTTTCAGCTGTATTTTGTACAACTCGTAAATGACATATATTCTGGGGGTTTATTTTTGCTTCTTTTCAGGCCAAATTAACTGTTTCAAGAGGAACTATGTCTCTACCACTGTCCACCTTTTTTTTTACTCAAAGCTGTGTTTAGCCTCCCTCATCAGTTCTTTGCACATTAGTGGTTTAAAGTGCTCAGGAAAGCCCTTCAGTATCCTTCAGGACCCAGAGTAGCTCTGCTGTCTGAGATTTCCATTGGATAATATAATGTAAGCCAATGTAATGAGCTCCCTCGCTGCATTTAAGTAATAAAATGTTGTAGAATCTGCAGTGCATGCTTATTACATTTCGTTTGCCATATGCTAAATTAAGACAGTAGTCTCTTTATAGAAAATGACACGCCAGTCATGACCGGACTGCAATATACCTTCGCTGGCATTGCCTGACTGAAGTAACACTGGCATCCAGTGGGTTGCAGTGGCACAGCTAGATAAAAGTAAAGGTGGATTTTGAGGTGGATCTTATCTATGGAGTGTGTGTGTGTGTGTGTGTGTGTGTGTGTGTGTGTGTGCATGCGTTTGCGCAGGGGTTGGGGAAAATAATGGAAACACCAAACAATATATTAATAGTAAGTAAATAAGCATGAGGGGAGTACAAAAGGGAAAGCCTCCAGTTATTTGAGGGATGAAATCTACTTCAAGCACACTCTAGAATTCCCCATAAAGGTTCAATGATGTTTGTATCTGGTGATTGCGAAGGCCATGGAAGTCATTTCACTTCATCCTGGTGTTCATGAAACCCCTCTTGAATTCATTTAGCAGTGTGTATGGGGACATTATCATCTTGAAACAACTGATCAGACCATATCACTGTTTTCCATTGCTCAGGGGTCCTGGTTTTCTGCTCCTTATACCTGGTTATGCATCAAGAGGTTCCCGAATGGTGACTCTGCTGAGTGAAGTTTGTGCTGAGACTGGGTCACAGAGTAGCTGATTCAATTCTGTACTAATTTTTGAGGCTGTAATGTATGTATGTATTCCACTATTTGCGTGTTGAGCAACTATCCTGTTACATGTCCCTTTGTCCCCGTCAGTAAGCCACAACTTGTGCCCAACTGTTCCTCTTTGCCATTGCAGTTTTCTTGTGTTTGGCATATGCTGTCTCAATTTTCAACACTGCTCCCCTGCCTTCATTAAATAATTTAGCGGTGTTTGTGAGCGATGCACCTGCACTTCTGCTCCGACTGTTTTGAAAGCTTGGAACTCTAGTGCTAGTTTCCCCATGTTGCTTTGGAAACTCACATACACTCATATAGCGCTGAATCGTCAGATCTCTTTTATAGCTGCTGCATGTGTGTGGATGAGGGTGCGTGTGCACACGTGTGAGGGATACAGTGCCTATTTCTCTGAGGAGCTTAGCTGTGATATTCTCATTAAATATGACTAATTACATGCTTAGCTTCTCATGTAGGTGAAATCTTTAGTGTGTCCCACATGGAAATGGGCTTAACCTACCTCTTAGGACAAGTGTCAGAGTACAACCACCCACAGCTTAGAAGTCATCTCACATTTTTTGATTATAAAATGTTCATATTATAATCAGAAAAGGGTTGTGTTTGACCATTTTATAACTATTTGATAAGGTCAGGTCTTCACACTGTCTGGAATGATAGGCCTGTTCCTTCATCTGCTAGCAAACCAGAAGCCTTCGCAGTCCTCCGCGCTACAGGGGTTAGGAGCTGAACAGCACATCCGGGAGTGTGCCTGTTTCCCCCTTCTCCCGCAACCTAGCTTCTCTCACCACAAATTTCATAATGAGCACAACAAACATATAATTTGAATAGCCGAAATAAAATCAACTGGGGAATGATTTCAGAAATATGACTTCAAAGCCTTTCTTTAATTTATTCTATATGTTGTTAGGTAAACCTGGAGTCTAAGGAGAATGTCATATTATTGAATTATTCATGACTAAGAGGCTGCAGTAAGAGAGGGGTGTACAACTTTATACCCACATCTCTACGGAACTACACGGCTCCACAGCGTGGTAGGTGGCAGTTTTATTCCTCGAGGAGAACTGTGATAACAACTGAAAATGCTGCTGCAGAACATCTTCAAACCTGTAAAACACTGACATCCGTATGGCTGCTCCTTCTGCCTTTCAATACTAACGTACACAAGCTTGTCGTTTTCAAACGAAAGCCAGGTTTGTGTTTAGAATTTACCAACAAAAGATAGCAAACCATAACTTCTGCGACATGATCAAGGTGTTAATATTTCTATTGTTTCCAATAGCGAAGTACCTAGAAATAAGGAAAAGATCCAGGTAGTCCCACAGTAAGCCGTGATCTTTTCAAAACTCTTTCAATTTTGACAAAACAGTACTTGTCCTGCTGACATTGACATTCTTCATTCCCTGATTAAGAGTTTGCACAGGAGTACGATAAAAAGGATCTCATTGTCGAGGGTCTGAAGGGCAGACAAATGTATTTGTGTCCTCTGAGGCAGTGTGTAAAGAACATCTTATAAATGGCTATGAAAAACGTGAAATAGAATTATGTTTACACATGTGATTTATCAGAAATGTGTACGACTGAACAAGGTTTTTGTGTCAACTTCATTGCAACAAGCTTTAGTAAGATTAAATATTTGCCAGGACATAACACTTTCACTTGAGGCTCACAACAACAGTAACTTTCTTAATATTCTTTGGAAATATATGTAAAGGCTGAAAGCATATGTAACATTCAAGGTCAGTGGGACAATCAAGACAAACCCTTGTTCTGTGATCAAAAATGAAACGTTTGTTTCTGAACATATGTAATGTTCTGCACAGGAAGATTATGCATGTCAAGCAAAACAAAAAAAGCAGCTCGGCAAAGCATGACCAAACGAGTTTCAACACTTCTGAGATTCAAATCATAGAGGATAATTATAATTGTGATGATTTGCAGTATAATTAATTGCATCATTATGAGCAATAGGCCATGCATGATGAGATTATTGATTCAAAGAGCAACAGGAACTTGGAAAGAGGAATGCCCCATTATGTCATTTGAGAAAATTGAAAATAATTACAGCATGACGAATAGTGACAAGTATTACTTTATGTGTTTGGGGTGCATTCCTTTAGGTACTGGGGTCTGAAATTAATATAGAAAATAGACTGACATATGAAAAGTAAACACAAAGAACAAAGCATTCTTCATCTTTTTTGTTAAAGAAAAAAGCAAGAGTTATCTTCATTGCAAAGTGATCTGTCTGCTGAGTCTGTGCGCCTAAATTCTATTTCAGTGTTTGATATTTTCAGTGTAGGGTTGAGAACAGTGTTAATTACATTATCTGAAAATTTCAGATTAAATATTCAGCAAGTTAGTCACTTTAATTTCTTGAAACTAAACGTGGTTGTTCCCAACAGTACGGTCATTTAGCTACACTGCAATATCCCTACAAGGACAGCGGTAAATTCCATTTTAATTAATTGAATTCAGTCGTGGAAAAATGCTCAAAGAATATGATGGGCATTTTTCACCTGACTTCCTGAACTGACCCCATTCCTTGTCCCTAGATAGCCTACAGTCCAGAAAGTGTCTGAAAGTAGCAACATTCATCAGAAAGCATAATTAATCACATTACACATAAAATGATGCTATGTACAGTTCATCATGGAATTTGTGCAAATGGTTTATATTTGAGGCCTCTCCTCAGGATTCCAACTCAAACCCCCCAAAACCCTAATGCAGTCCACCAGAACCTCAGGTCACCCTAAGATTTATCAGGAATTTCCTCAAATCATAATATTTTTGTTCTTTGCAGCTTTCATGAACACCACCTTCAACCCCATAGGGATAAATATTTAGAGGACGTATCACTTTTGACATCAGAAAATGTTTTATTGTGCAGGTTTTCTTACAGTTCTTTGTGTGTGTTTGACTGCCATCTTAAGAATTTATCTCCAGGTACAGTACATGAAAGTTTTAATCAGAATCTGGAATGCAGTCTAGAATCACAAGAGTAAATGCAGCACTAATACCATCCCTGCCTTCTTAAGTGGATGTTTACAACAGTGAACAAGGTACTAGCTGTGCACAAGCAGCTCTTAGCAAAAATGAGCATCTAACACCAATCAGTGTCCTCTCTGTCTTTTTTTCATCCATTAGCCACACAGAGGCTAAGGAACTGAGCTGGAGAACAGAATGCTGTAGGTTATATATGGGGTTCAGTCCTGCTGGTCTAACCATGCGGTGGGTTCTTCACCTGAATTACTGCAGAAAATATCTAGCCACACAATGACTAAATGATCAGATGTAAACTATAAAAGTAGCCCTGAATAATGATATAGCAGCAAATACAGAGTGCCTTATAATCAATATAAATGCATAGTTTTCCTGCTTTTGAATGACCAAGGCAGCTGTTCAGCCAGGCTATGACACTTAACTACAGTACCCATTTAATATCTGTGTATC
Source organism: Anguilla anguilla (assembly GCF_013347855.1). Classification (NCBI taxonomy): domain Eukaryota; kingdom Metazoa; phylum Chordata; class Actinopteri; order Anguilliformes; family Anguillidae; genus Anguilla; species Anguilla anguilla. Next base: position 23,415,443 of record NC_049209.1, read on the forward strand.
TATAATCTATACATCTATCATGTATAGATTAGACCTCAACAGCGGTATCTGGTCTGCTAAAACCTTCAGCAAAGATAAATGTTCATTTGCAATGTTGTGCACACCACTATAGAAACCCTTTATAAGATACAGAATACAACATACACATAAAAAAACACAGAAACGTGTTCTGTCTTTAAAAGATCTTCAGTGAACGCATTAATCGTGTCTATCCACACTAATATTGCCATGAATTACAACGGAATGTTATTAGACAAACTGACTAAGCAGTTACAAAGTAAATTTATAGCTGTATATCTATATGTCTGAAAGAACTCTTCTGCCCTCATGTGGATGGATAAAGGAAACACATGTATATCAAAAACATAACATACCAGCAGACATTAATAATTGAGGGAGAGAAAAATAGGACTCCGTGGCAACAAACAATCAAACACACACACACACACACGGACAACATATGCATGTTTGGCAATCCTGGTTTTTCATGAATTATTGCAATAAGTCAAATGAGCAGTTGTTTACTGAATGTGTTTACAGTAATATTTAACCCATTAATGCCCAGATTTTCCCAGGAGATTATTTACATACGCATCTATAGTCTTTCAAAAATATTCACAGATGGTAAAAGAGTGGTAGAGACTTTGGCAACTTGAGTTGCCCGCGGGCTTAAATGGGTTAACCACCATTCAGTGAACCCTTGCAATATGGTGAAGGATATTATGCCGTGATTTTCCGTCTTCCGGGTGTTAGAAAAGTGATATCTGTGCGGAGGTGCCATTGATAGGAAACCCTTAGTTTTTTTCATTACTGCCATCCCGGGGCCAATTTTTCAGGGCTGCATTTGCCAATTATTTGATATTAAGCTTCTAAGTAAAAGCGCATAATTACAGTAAACCGCCTTTGGCAGCGCAGGATCACTCGGACTCTTAAAAACATCTTTAACATTATATGTACATCAGTTCATTTTTTGCCTTTATTCCTTACAGCACTGACTTCCGTACAACATTGCCATTCACCGTAAATTTCAGATTAGCCCATTACTATCATTCAGTTAACGTGCTAGTTTCTAGACATTAGCCTACATGAATTGAATTGTTTCCTCAGCGTTTTGCGATTTGCGGTGGGTACAGCGGTATTACATAGAAAAAGCTTTTGTAATCCCAAACTTAATTCAAATACCGGACAGAGAGCACATTTACCTGCCGCAGTGGTATTTATCATTTATCTACAGCTATATTATATCGTATTGTAATAGCCTACTCCCAGGCAAAATATCTGGAAAATTTTCTTAAACTGTCATTGTCAGTGTGAATTTCAATGTTGTTCTCCGAAACTGGATTACCTTAATCTTTCTGTAAGAAAACTTCCAATAAGCGCTGCCCATCACAGGCGAAAAAAAACACTCCGACGAAATGCGTAAGCGACAGCACGTCCAGAGATACATTGTTATGTGGCAGACTTAAACAAGATCAGTAGACGTGAAGGGGCCCCATATCACTTTACAGATTAATTGAACTAGATAGCGTTCATCAACAGAGACGTGCCGCGAGGGGGTGTGTGTGGGGGGGGGGGTGCCTCTGCCAAGAACACCTTGCTTCTGGCAGCATCACGTTTCGTTGATAGATGGTAATAGTTCTCACTTCATCGAACCCCACTCACTCAGTCGCCAATGTTTTGCGCATTAATAAAGGTAAGATCTCAGATTGCCGGGGCTGGCACACAAATCATTCCCGTTTCCTGGCCCATCGGCGTGATCCGACTTCCTTTTATTGTGCGTGAAGGGGATGACTGCAGTGGTGAACAGAAAGGCAGACACTGCCATTGCTAGAGCGGCACTGGTTCTATTATGACCATCGCTTCCAGTTTCCGCTTCCATTAATCGATGCTGGTACATCTACTTATACACACGAACAGAAAAAGTACAGTACAAATAGTATACTGCATGTAGGCCTATGTACAAACTGTAAACATCTATAAATGTATTGAATGTACACAAAAGTGGGGACCAAAAGTCTGCGGACACTACCAAGAGCTGAGTTTCTCAATCACTCTATACTTCTTTTTGCAAGAATACATTGTGTTAATGCATCAAAATTGTTAGCATCAATGATTGGCATTGATTACACCAGCCTATGCAACACCTTATCTTCCATTTCATTCCAGCACCTTTTCAACACTTCCCATAGATGACCTGTTGATGTTACTTCAATGTTTTGGCTCTTTCCCACTTCAACTGCTCCCACAGATATTTGAATGCCATCCTAATAAGCAATTACGTTTTTGCAATTACATCGGGAGGAGACGAGGAACAGAGTTTGAAGCTTGCTCAGCTCCTCCAATATTAGGACAATGAAGGGAAGGAGAACACAAAGATTGGTTTTCAGGGCAAAACGGAGACGGGGCGGTAGTGGAGCATTTTTAGAGTATGGGGATGTACCCAACGTAAGGAGATTTTTAAAAATTTAAAAAGTACTGAGCAGTAAAGTGTTATTAGCTAACCTAGCTATCTTGCTAGTTAGAATTAGATACGACTCTCAAACACGTTCCCTCCCCAAGCTCCTCCAACAATAAGTAGAAAAAATAACCACAGAGCCTTCACGTACTACCACCCTCAATTTAAAAACTGCAGTTTAAGAATCTATACATTTGCACAGCTATGTTATAAGAAGCTTCATACGCTCCTAGCTAGCTAATATTACATTACGTTAGCCAATATTAGTAGTGCCTGAAAAATGTTTCTTCGCCAAGCTCCTCCAAATGAATAACAAAGATATCAAGCACTTCTTCTCAACCTACTACCCTCAATTTAAAAATGACTATTTAAAAAAATCAATACATTTGGACGACTATATTTTATCACAAGCTTCTCTCTCTCTGTAACTATTTTACACAAAATCTCGCACTCCACAACTGACCATGGCGGCTCGCATGTATAGTGACACTTGATCAACCCCTCCCATATACTTTAATTGCATTCTTTTTTAGATGGATGATTGCTTAGGGAGGAGCTTCCCAAAGTGTAATTTTTGCAATGTAAAAGATAGGAGAGGAGTTATATATGAATAGGTGCTTATGGAGGTCTGGGGAGGACAAGAGGGCGTAGTCTTCCCTGCTACATTTTTGGCTGGACCGCAATAGCGGGGCCACCCTACAAACGCGAATGTCTGTGACTGACTGAGTGATGAAGTTACACCACTGGTCGGCCGAGTTATGAAGTTACACCATTGGTCAGCCGGATCACATGTGTTAGGTCCAGCCATATACTAGGTTTCCTAGTCTTGTTCCATTGCATTAGGCCACAGTTGTGATTTTAGCATTGGCGACAGAAATGGATATGAAATGGATATGAAACTATTGGGCTGTAATTTAAATAATAAAAATGGTTAGGTAGAGAAGAATTCATTTAATATATTCACATTTATTGAATAGCAAACCAAAGTTTGTTTTTTTTTCTTCCTACAATAACACAAAAATATTACTTTTACATGTGCAGAAATGTCAACAGGAGAACACCAGGAAGATCAAGAGGCAGAAGATAAATATCTTGTGTTCTCAAGCAAACGAAACTGTCACAGAAAAAGTTCACCACAACTACAGGAAGAACTCAATGCAGCTAGAGAGAAACCAGTTCCCCTGACTACACCACAATCTGCTGACCAAAAACATTGGGAAACGGCGGATGCGCATACTTTTAGACCTGCAGATGACAATAATATCTGGGACAAAGACTTTTTTTTCTTGATTTGGCTCTGTACTCCACAATTTTAGGTTTGTAATCTTTGTCCCAAACATCATGGAGGGCATTGTATAGGTACTGTACTGTACAGTACATATGCAGACGCGTGCACAACATAAGGAAGACTGCAGTCTCACACTGCTGTCAGCTGAAGAGTTAGATGCTCCTATTTTCTCTCCTTTTTTCTGAATGTAAGTAATGGGTTTGCGATGTCATTTGGCAAGATCGGTAGGATCAGAGGCCAGTTCCTCATACCTTGCCTTCATGGTGATCCATTACTATTACAGTAATACTCTGTCTTGTGGTCACAGCTCGCCTGGCCGTGGTCAATATGTGCTTTTCGCATCATGACCCTGTCAAAACTGTGCTCGCTGGCCAATTCAGCGACTGCTCTCCGCATCCGTCACAGCCAGACTGTCTTTGTTGTGGGTCAATACCGAATCGATTACAAATTACATGGACACGTGGAACAGACATTCAGTGGGATTGAATTCTATGTGTTCCCTCTCTTCCTTTTAAAAAATGTGCCACATTAACAGAATAAAATGGCCGGTTGGGCAAAGGTAGTACATTTTAGAAGAACTGTGCTTTTTATTGGACAGTTGGAAAAATTACAATTGCCGTGACGCCCTCAAGCCAAAACTGTGTTTACAAATGCCAGCCCTTAAAATTGCATAGAAGAGGAGTACATTAAAGGGTTCCCTTGTTTATATCAATGAAACCTTATAAATAAGGGTGGGTTAGTATTCACATATTTTGTTTGTGATTCTGTAGACAAAGAAAGTAAGCAGAGAAAACACAAGTACAAACCAGAAAACATGGCATGCTGAGTACCTGCATACATTGCATAAAGATGTTATTTGTGGTTAAAGAGATAGATCACATTTCTGAGCTTTTTATATAATTTGAGTTTTACTGTATGTTTTCAAATGAACCAGATAATGTTCTGGTCTCTGATGACAAATAGGCTTTATAATGATTGATATACAGTAGGGATATTGGGTTTTTCACAATCAAAGCAAAAAAGTGCACTTAAAAGTAAGCCCAAAGCAGCTTGTAAAGTGATATTATGTTTCCAGAGGCTATACATAGGATCATTCATTTTATAGCATTTATTTACAATTGTAACCATAAATATCTGTTTTATATTGTGCCACTACTTCCTACCTTGAGCACAGCAGTCTCTGGCTGTTTGGGTCCTAGGAAATGGTTCCAACCTAAAATAATATTAAGCATCATTTTTTGAAGAGCAGTTGGGTAATATATACATTTACAGCCTCTGGAAGCATAATGGCACTGCACAACCACAACCCCCCCCCCCCCTCAAGCCACTGTAAAGCTGGCATACTTTCAGAAACTTCTGTAAATATATAACATTTCCTTCATCGCATACAACTGTCTGAGCCAATCAAAAACATACATTAAAAAAAAGTTTTTTAAACAGAAAGTTTAAAGATGGAGGTGTTGGCTGAACTTTACTCAGATTATTTGTAATATTTAGAAAATATACAGAGAGCCCCTACCTGCCCACATAGAGCCCCCATCCAAACTGATATGTCATACATATTTTAGACTGTCTGTCTCCCATGGCCGGATCAATGGCTGAATACAAGCCTCTACTATGGGAGAAAGATGTACTATGTGTTAAGGGTTAACCCATGCATGACTGCAGGTTAGCATCCTTGTTACACATGAACAAGCTTTATTTTACATTTACATAAAGGCATCCAACTAGGACCAGATGTCATTTGAAGAGCATTCTGGCAAGAAATGCTGAGGTTTCCCTCTGAGGACAGATGTCTTATGTTGGATATTTGTACCTGAGAGCAGGTAAGCTGTAAGAGATCAGCCACCCAGTTCATTTAAAGATAAGCAAATCTGTTCAGCTTTGTCCCCAGGTGACATCTTCAAGCACGTGCTTTGATTTCCTGAGTGCTGGGTTCACTCAGGGACTTACTAAGAGGCCAAGAACAGCAAATGTACGTATTTACTGTCAGTTGGCTGTGTTTCCCTTTTAAATTCCGAATACTACCTGACAACTTGCCACCAGCCCATTGAGAACAGATCAGTGACTGGCACTGATGGGAGAGTGTCTCCACTAAAGCAAAAATGGGCTGAGCTATCATATTTAATCTACTATTATTCATTATTATTACTGCAGCTCCAACCATTATCAGGTTCGTGAAAACCACACTGTCCCATCCCTAACACAGAGGCCTCACCAGACCAACAGAGGGCAGTGTTGGACAGAGCCCTGCAAGAGAGCCACCTGATGCCGCCCCCCGCCCCCCACCCCACACACACATTTTTGAGGGATGCAGACATACGAGCATCTGTCTGCCTCTGTCACTCAGTCCCCCCGCCTTCAAACCTGTTCCGTCTCCCCTTTAATTAACTTGCCCGGCATCCCATCAAATTTCTCATCCTCCGCCTCCCCCGATGAAATTTAATACCGCATTCAGAATCCTCCATACCTGTCTGACTTTGTGGGGAAAGCAAATTTGAGGGAAGTGTAAGTTTTTGCATTGATTAAGTGACAGCAGGATGAATGTGTCATTACACCAGGGAAAGAGCTGGAATTTCCCCTTAAATACACCCTTTTTAGTTTGCTTTTAGTTTTAAGGCATGATAATGCGAGACACATAGGAAAGGGCCCATACGGCACCATTAACCTTCTACTCAACCTTCGCTTTCAACATCGCGTGCCAATGCGGTTGCTATGATACTAAAGCAAATTAGTTAAAGAAACGTAGTTTTTAAAGCACAGGGTCACAGTTCCGCACAGCACGTTTGCACTCATGCATTCCGGATGCGTGAATAAAGAGAATGCGGCATTATTGTCCACAACATGTTTCTTTCTACCAAGAACGCACTATTTTAGGTACAATTCACTAAAATACAGGCCGGTCCTTCGGAGAAAATCATTAATGTACTATATTATATGCTTAGTCAAGCAGAGGCACACAGCTTGTACTTTTTGGAAAGTTTTAACGTCTAGGATTGTGGGCAAACAGACAAAGTTCCAGCTTACGTGATTAAACCTCTTATGTACACACTGCAAAAGACAGGTTTTTTCTGCATTATTGAAAGATGGGTTTCGACCAACAGCAAAATAGTGACTTAATGGCTGTAGACACCAAAAGAACATATAACAGCAGCTTTCAAATTAGCCAACATATGACCCATATCAAAAAGAAATCTATTCTATAGCTTATCATATTTTTATCTCATTAAAAGAAATTCACATTCTGCTCTAACAACCTACGAGGGCCATCCAACTTTAGCTCAGATAAATCATTTTTGTTTTCTCAACCTGAGATGAACTTAAGCTAAGGATTAAAATGAGCTTTAGAGCAGACCGATGTGAATTTAAGATGAGGTAAGAGATAACAGCAGACATAATGCCTTACATTACTAAATGTTTAGGGCAAATTTTCCGACTTGTTTTATTCAAGAACAAATAGATTTACTACACATCAATAATTGATGCCAATTTGATAAAAGGGATTCACAGAGCATCGTTGTTTTTAGTGGGTGCGTTCATATGCAGAGACCCCTTGACCTCACCTGTTAAACCAGACATGATTCCACAGAAAAGGTGATGCGCTCTGCAAACAGATATCTGGCCTGATAAGCTTTATATGAGAAAGTCAGAGCACTCGCTGGTTTCAGAGTCATCTGGTGCTCATTTCGTATTTAATTTACACTTTGACAGAATTGCCCCTTTAAATTGGTCTGGGTCTTTTTCTGCTACTGACAACACCTTTTCTGTTGACAGCAGGGGTTTTCTTTCCCTGGGATGCTGGATACAGTTCCCACAGAATCACTGAACTGAGAAGTGATACCCCAAGAGATATAATTAAGCTAATGATACAGCTAAAAGACCAGTCCATTATTCACTGGCCCCCACCTCCCAACATTATAGTATCTCCATACCTTTTCGAAGACGTGGTGTCAGGTCATTTATGGGAGCGTCACCATTTTTCATTATTTCTTATATGTTCTAAATAAAATATATATATTTAAGATACAAACATCATTTACATCTGGGTTTAATACTGTACACCATTTCTTGTCTTGTGTTAGATCATATGGTATTTTATGTAAATAATTCAATGAATTGATAATTCCTGTCCATGAATTAAATATTAAAATCTATTAAAACCATCCCTCCACAAAAACAAAAACATTCTATAAGTTTCTAAAAAGCCTTGATTTTTTTTTTTTTTTGTTCCGTCCACAAAAAAGTGCACCACTATGGCATTCCCCCAGAGGGCAGTATAGCACAACCTATTTCAGAAAAGCAAGCAGAACTCTGAGAAAATTCTGAGCAATTATTTCAGGTTATATAACAATACAAAGAAACAACACATATTCCTGAATCAGCACAGCTTCAAAGTGGTATATATGCAGGTTAAAAAAAATTCACAACAAATCTATGACCTTGCCAGAGTAAAATTTACAAGGACTGTAAATAACTTCAAAAATCTGAGGAGTCCTTATTAAAATTCTGAATAACAAGACACTGCAAGGCTGCTGGATGACTCATTTTGTTAAAGCATCACTGTGGTACATGGATGAGCCTCATGGCCTTGGATTGAATTCGGACCGTTCCCATGCCGACTGGCCGTTCTGTAGGAGAACGCACAATTGGCGACCGCGTTGCCCACATGCATAGCGACCCCTGTTGGTCGATCGGGCGTCCGCAGACTGCAGTCATAGCCGCATATCCAAAGATCTTCCTCCAGCCCCGCTCTATGCGAGCTTAGCTGTAGTCTGTGGTGTGAAAAGCAGCAGATGGCGACACCGCATGTTTTGGAGGAGAACCGTAGATGTCTACACTCTCCCGAATTGGCCTTTCCAAATTGGGGTAGGAATTGGATATGCTCAGCCCTGTGTTGGGTACAAAATCTATTTACTTTTAAAAAAAGAGGAAAGAAACATACATTTTGCTGCTCTAAACCCTGTTGGTGCTGCTTGTGTCTGTGTGTAATGTGCGTGTGCATATTAGAATATGGCCAACTTTATCCAGGGCATTTTACATGCTGTTCAGGTTGTTATTAATCCACCACGTAATTGAGAACAAAGCCCACGCAGCTCCAGCTTTGTTTATTATGCATGCAAACCTGCACCCTTACAACAGGAGAGATTAGCGCCTTTGCTGACTCCTGTTTGAGATGAGAGAGGTCTTTTTGGGTTGCCGGAGCAGGGGGAGGAAATGGCGGCTCAGAATTCAGAGACAGGGGAGTATCAGATTACCCAGCATGTGGTCGGCCATCTTTAGTGAGGTGCGGCAAGGGCCAGAGATCTCTGCAGGGGTGGGATGGAAAATCCATTTATTTGTTTTTCTCCCCCGTGGCTTTCCCACAGTCACCTCCGCCGAGCTGATGCGCGGAGAACGCCGGGGACTGATCTAAGTCAGCACAACGGCGGGGCCCAGGACGACCGAGCCCCAAGCTCAGCCGCCACAGCCGCCGGGCGGGACTCAGACGCGCCGCGTACCAGAGTCAAACCGCCATGTCCCACGGTCCCGACCGCAGCCGTCGAGCGGGACTTAGACGCGCCGTGTACCAGAGTCAAACCGCCATGTCCCACGGTCCCGACCGCAGCCGCCGGGCTGGTCAGGAATTCGCAGGAAGCGATATATATATATATATATATATATTTACAATTTGGGAGTGATGCTAATATGGAATCCTATTTTCACACAAAAACCTGATGTCCATTTGCACTAGGTGTCCATCAGTTGCTGAAGTAAACGAGTGCACGTCCATTTGAATCCCTATTCTGACTCACAGCACGTATATGCTGCCTTCTTCCGGGGCTCGAGACTGACTCAGCCAGTAAAGGTAGTTTCCATTGATGCAGGCTGAGCCCTATAGCTAGAGAAACATCACAGATTTGAGTCCCTGTGGCCAACTGTGACTAATAGTCCGCAGCGCTGGGACATGATTGGCTTTGTCCTGCCAGGAGCTGTATGGGTTTAAGCAGGCCAGGGTTCATGATGCTATGCACCATTAAGCCCTCCCACATCCCTCTCCTCGGGCGCTAGCTCTCCTGTGGTCTGTGCTGTGGGAAACAGTCAGTGGCTTGCGGGCCAGATTGCACTGGAGGATTGTCTGCACCTCCACTGCAGATTTCCTGGCTCATAAGGAGGTACGGCCGCAATTTCATCATCACAATCGCCTGTTCCAATTTGGGAAATATAATCAACCCTTTCTGCACATAAACATACCTACACTTGTGGCTTCTGGTTAATGTTATGTTGCCCCAAAGCACTTTAAAAGTTATATTCCCCATAGTTAGGCATGTTCTTCGCATTATATTTCTTAACTGGAAAGGGAACCACGCTCACACAAGAAACCAAAAGATCTTTTCCACGGGTTAAGGAATACAATTGGGCATATAAACTGGCATAAGCAAAATTGATGGGGAGCTCACACAAGAATGAATTTACTGGATAAACTAATGTACAATTCATATGTATTTCAGTTCATATCACATCTCACCAGCACGCAGCCTAGGTGCAGGTATTAAATTTTTGAGAATTGGGAACAGAAGATGAGCTGAACAGAAAAATGAGACAAAAAGCACTCCAGAGTGTTCACTGGAAGTTTTATTTTTTTTTGGGGGGGGGGGGGGACGAGCGACAACTTGAGGAGAAGGAAAGTTTCGGGCGGCTGCTGGGCATAGCCCCGCTGCATTCTGTGAATGCTTTATGATGCGGCCCCTGTAATGGCTTCCCCTCTCGGAGGGAGAGTGCCTGCGGCCCTGCTGCAGCTGTGGGGGACTCGGGGCGAGCAGACTGATGACTCTATTCCAGCCAACAAAAGCGCAGGGAAAGCCCTCGAACAGGCTCCCTGATAACGCACACCACAGAAACGGACCTGAGGATCCAAACATCCCCGCCCCTCGGGGAATACGCTTACATGTGCACTTACACTTACATGGAGAGTTAAAAGGAAGCACTCCAAATAGTATTCCATGTTGTTCCTATATTCTTATTTTTTTCTCATCCTTATTATTATTAATGCACTACAAAGGTATCCTCATGTCAGCAAGATTAGAGAGGAGCAAAAAATAAATAAATAAATAAATACATAAAAATCTATTAGGCTGCTGGTGCATTACCACTGGCCAAAAACCCCACGCACCATATTTGATGCATGCTTATGAGCCACATGCTTTATTAAACAGGAATTCAATTATGCTAGATCATGATTCCAAAACAGAACTACGTAGCGCTTAAATAGAAACACTTGAGAGATTCAGAATAATGGATTACATTGGATATAGTGCATGTACTATACTCCCTCACTGTAATGACACTGCATACAATCCGTATTTAATTTAAAGATGCCTCCATATGTCCATATTTTTTCTTTGCGATAATTATATAAAACACATGGACATGACAGATTTTTAGAATTAGAGTAACATATTTTGCATTGAATTCCTAATGCCAAACTCCTTCAGATGAGAACAAAGGCAGTTAGCAATAAGCCTGCAGAATACCAAATGCTGAACACACAGCAGTCACAGTCTGGGCTGTTGCTGGAGGAGACCGCAATCTCTTGTAGCTGCAATTCCACCGGTATCAGGAATCAATCACTCTTCATCCTTGACCCTAATCAGCCACCGTCATTCTTTCACGGTCCATTTCCCCACGATAGAGCTTTCATTTCTCCCAAGAATTAAAACATCACATATTCTGAATAAATCCCAGGCTCCAAGTGCAGAAAATAAAGATTAATCAGCTGAAAAAATAACCCAGTGAAATTATTCAAACGCTAGTGGATTTGGCGGGAAAAGGTGAGGGACGAGGCCAGCCCTATAAGGACAGCGTGGCTCGATGGCTGTGCTAACGCTGGTTTTCAGCGCTCATGAAAAGCCTAATAGATTCAAATGGCCTTGAAATATGGCACCAAGAAAATAACTTATAGACTCAAACTGCATTATGCACAGGTTAGATGTGATATGAGCAGTAAAATACCTGTGGTTACCATTGTGAGGTGGAAATATTTTGCACTTCACACATGCAAACCAAAACATCTACAGTACGTACTATATGCGCTAAATAGAATGGAAAAACAATTTAAAAATTAAAATAAATGTCAGACCATCATAGAGCAAACTATAGAGAGAAAAAGATTGACTTAACTGACTGTCATAACACTGCCAAAAATATCCAGCTCACATTAATTACTGTATGATTTTTCACCTGGTGAGATGAGAATGACGTAACACCTGCCATTCCTTGTGTTTTGTACATCATACTGTATGGTATATAGTGAATAATTACAGCTGGAATAAAACTTGTACAGAATGTATTTAGCTGGAAACTGTATTACAGATGCTCATTAGTGTAAACTGATTTGCAATTGCTATCATTGCAATTGCTAGGGACCAGTGTGGTTTAGTGTTCTCGAATCACTTGTAATCAAAACGTTGCAAGTTTTCCCTGGGTGTGTTACTGTTGTGGTACCCTTGAGCGCTATACTTAAGCCAAATTGCTTCAATAAACATCCAACTGTATAAATGGATAGTATTCATTCCGTATGTGTTAAGAGTGTCTGCAGTGCAAAACAATAAATGCATCTATACCTTAACATGGACATTGTTCCAAATTAAAGGCTTTACAGATCGTTTTAATCCATTGTAAGGTTATCGGGCTACATCTACCAATTGCACAGTTTGTTATGAATGAAAATACCTTTTTCACCATGACTATACACTTCAATTAAGCACCTGAACTGAATGTCCAGACATCCTTCAGACTTTTCAAAGAAACATCCTGATTAAAATTCACCTGCCCTTAATTGATTTCCCTTTTCATTACAAATAGTTGCCATGGAAAAGAAAATTGAATTTGTTGCATCATGCTTCCATGCCAGCTAATGATCCCCCCCACTCCTCAGTTTTCAATTAGTGTTCTTCAAAGTGCAAATGGAGGTACTTTTACAGAACAGTCATTTCCAGCCCAATGTACAGTCAGCAAACAACCTCAATGAATAAATAATAAGCCAAGGAGTCAGATTTCCCCTCCCCCCCCCCCCCCCCCCCCCATTGGTTTCAGAAAAAGCAGCCTCCCTTTTTTTAGGTTTCTGTTGCCTAAGTTCAGAGAGGCAGGGTGTTTTTTTTTCTGCCCTCCGTTTCAATTTAAGTGCAACTGGGTGGGAAACGGAACTCTGTAACAATGGCGAGCCGCGAGTCTGCCAGAGCCACTGTCAGTCGGGCCCAAAATCCAGGCTGCAAAAAGGGCGAGATCACACTGTTCCCAAAGACCACCTGCAAGTCCACGGACAGCCTGAGAAAAGCAACAATGACAGAAGGAGTCCTCACAAAATGGCCTCTATCCAAGAAGTCAAAAGAAGAGCGGCGCCTGACCATGTCCCTTTAATGTCCTCCTGTCCGAAGACGATAGACGTCTGAATGGATCCTCGGAGGCGGCCCGCTGGCTGTCTAAAGGGCCATTCAGGCGCAATCTGTGACATTTCACCAGAGATTGATGCCTCCCCGTCGCCCGCTCTCCACTCCTCTGGCATATGGTAAGCCGTGTCAGAGCCGGCCTCACATCCCTATCAGCGGGGCCTCCCTGCAGAGCAGCCCTGAATCCGGGTGTTTCATTATCTCTGGCTCGCTGGACTCAAGGGCTCGGAGCCCTTGACTTTCAGCTAACACGTAGACTTGTGTGCCTTGATTAGGGTGGCAGAGACACAAGTGTGTCCTCTACAGGGGGAAAAGAGACTGAACTCTCAGCGAGGTTCCTCCCCTTTCCTCCACACGTGTGTGTGTGTGTGTGTTTTTTTAAGAGCAGGTTAAAATAAGCTAGACTTAACGGTTCGTGAACACAGAGTATTGCTGAAATGCAGGCTCTTCATATGCAGCTTTACTGCACAGATTTACAGAATGTCAGTACAATTGTTTAGAGGAACATGGCACACGTTCCAGTATGAATAAAGCTAACTTCTAACTTGGCTTGTCTAGATGTAGCACTGGATTTATCAACTATAAAAGCAGAACTGAAAAATGAAAATGAAATGCAGGCACCTTTTTTTTTTCTCCAAAAAAATACTACTGTAAATCAATGGATAGCATAACACTCAAAAATGAGGTAAAAACACTCACTTGTAAATGGTTTGTTCCCTGTCCGCTTTGGATTATCTTTATGGATGCAAAAGTCAATCGTGAAGCCCTACATAGTCAAATCTTAAAATTGTGTATGCATATCGCTTTAGGCCTGCATTCGATCAACATCTGTCTTTAACTTTGAGTTACACGTAAATTCGAGAGTTACTGATCACAATTCATTTTGGCAAGTTAGATTTACTGATTTGTAAATTTGGTAACTGTTTAGAAAGCATTTAGCCTAATTGCAGATCAAAGTTAAAGGCAGAAGTTGATGGAATCCAGGCCTTAGTTTGTTTACTCTAGCCAATCCATAACCCATCTGAATTACTGTCCATATAAACTAATATATTTCAGGATATTCTGTCTGAAATTAACATTTTATTCATATTTTAATGCATATGTAAAGACCATAGCTCCTTAGAAGCAACCATACACTTAAACAGATACAGTTTAAAAGATTCCACTTCAACTGGATGTTTTTAATGCGTCCAGAGAAAATCCAGCAGTTACTTTTCCCTTCGCTGAATGACTACATCAAGAAGTTTTACATTTCGTCAATCATTACAAATACTATAAATTGATAGTTAACTAACTTCTAATTTTTAAAAAATACATTTCAGAACAAATCAGATATGGTCAGCCTACATATGTTTCTGGTGATTTCACAATGGCAATGACCCAAATGTGCATGACAGGCAATGCAGGCAATGACCTGGAGTCTGCTTTCGGTCATAACCTACAGTGTCAATTCCAGTTGTGGAGAACAAGCCAAAAAAAAGGTAAACAGAGAGCAGGAGCCTGTCAGGGGACATTGCGGACTACACTTATGCAGCATTCATCCATAAACACTGTCAAACAAATCTTTACAAGACATGACACCTAATTATCCTTGCCAGAAATATCCCAAGTTCATGCATAGGTGATCCACAAGGTTTGGAGGGCAAGCATCAAGAATCCCAGTCGTGCAAGTCGAGACTCAAGGCTCTGCATTATCTTTAAAACAACCTTCAAATTCTGAAGAACTTAGCATTGAAAATGCCTTCTTCTCCAGTGCTGATAACTTGCCAAAAAAAGAAGAGGAAGAAGAAAAATACTGACTCTGACAGGAGGCCATTGTGTTCTCTACCTGGTCTAATGCACCATTATCACTACATTATGCTTTCATACTGCTTTTAAATAATTGTACACAAAGGCCTCTTTTTAATCAATGTTCTGTTTGTCCTTAACTTTGACTCTCAATTAAATGCAAATGCCTGCTTTAATCTTCTCCAAACCATACAGCACTTCACAGAACGTACATCTTCATACACACAAGCTGATGGAAAGTATTCAGGCATTAGGCAGAAGAAAAATATTACCTGCACACGAGAGGAGGAGACACTAATTATTGTTATTCCCGGGAGGAAACCCTCCATTATACGCCATGGATGGACTCCAGTAAAATTTACAGGAAATTACTGCCAGCAGGCATTCCACAATCACTATGAGGGTGACCAAGCAATCACCTCAGTTATAACTACCTATGGAGTGGGGTAGAAGCAAGCACAAAGACCTCCCAAAACTTCAGACTTGCATTGAGTTTAATTTTTTTTATACATTTCAAATTAAAGTATGCAGCCGGTTAATAAAATGCAATGTGAACCTATATTGCAGATACGATGTTCTTAACACTAATATACTTTCCAAAGAGCCATTGACCAGTATGTAAATTTAAATGAACTCCCAGAATGCATTATGGTTTTACAGTAGAGAACTGTAAAACTGCAAAGCAATAGCTTACTTTTAAATATTGCTGAAAATTTATATAACTTTTTTTACAACATTGGTATACTGTAAAAAATAACCATCACACACCTGCAATTCCATAAAAAGCCTCAATTATGATATGGTTTTACAGTAGATTTACTAATATTGACAGGTAGGTATATCAGGGCTTTTCAGCTGATATACCATTACTCAGTAACCTTTACTTCACAATGTACTGAGCAGTACTGTACATAATATCACAGCTATTCTCGCTATAAGCCCAGTTCCCTTTACACATGTTCTGCCTATAATATTGTTAAACAGAAATGAGCTGTGCTTAAAAATATACACATTTTCAGAAATTTAGAAAGGATAAAATATAAAGCTAACCAGTTTACAAACAGCACAAGGCGACCAGGAGCAAAAGGACTCCATTAGTTCTCAATCAGCAGGAGCAATGATCAGTATCCAATTGCACCTAATTAGGGGACACAGGTGTTTGGGTGCATTTCTTTGCCAAAGAATCTCTTGCCATCTCTCTCTCTCTCTCTCTCTGTCTCTCTCTTTCTCATGCACGCACGCCGGCACGCATGCAAACACACACACGCACGCACGCACACGCGAGCGCGCGCACACACACACACACACACACACCAAACTAGGGTAGCGCAAAATGGCCTCGTTCTAAAGTCTGGTAGCGCACTGTCTAAAGTCTGTTCCAGTCAAACACTGACCTTCAGGACCACCACGCTGAGGCGACGTTCTAACTGAAGACATGTTGTCCGCGGCAACGTGGAACGCCCGCCGACGTCCGGTCGCCATTCAGACCGTGGAGTTAATTCCACCTGCCTTTCTGCCACTTACTTTGCTCTGTACCTCCAGGCTTGCATGCTTTCGGATACCGGCACCAGGAAGGTGTTATCGAAATACAGCTGGCAATAAAATTTGATAAATTCCTGTGGAGATGAGATTCCGACGCTGCATGTATAATTAGAGGAGTGTCATTAATCATGTGTTGCGGGGCTGTTTTGGAGTAATGAGATTCCCAAAGTGGAATTTATTAAGCTGGGGTGGCACCAAGCACTTTGTTTATTACCGAGAAATCTTGACATTATTCGGGTTTCGGTGAGCAGGTCCAACACTGGGACACAGTTACCGCACACTGGAGCACAGTTCCTAAGGAAATGTAGCTTTAAAGATCATGTACATGCACGTGAATATGTCGCCTGTGCTCTTTACCCCCCTTTACAGGGACTTTGCCGTTCACCGCGGTACCCCTGAGACTCCTGTTCGTTCTGTGCTGGCATCATCATTACAGCCCATTACATTTGTGAACACGCATATGCTTCTACAATTCTGTAATATTGTGCTTGTGCAAATCAAAAGGGTTATGTAAATTATTTTTGCTCCGAGACTACACGGTGATTATTATTATGACAATTATTACCAAATCATCATGCATACTGATTCACTGGGAGGTTACATGGCAGGTAACAGGCTGCGTATAATCATATAATATTATTGGTAATAAGGACGAATAATAAACTGATATAAAATGAAATCTTAGCACAGATATGAACAAACCTTAAACTGGAGCTCACTGCAGGCACTAATTGCATCCTATAGTCTAACAAAAATGAAGGTCATATAATTAGAGTAGTTTATTAGTAACCAGTATTTTTCCAGCTCTTGTAAACGTTGTTTTGGAATCTTTCTCACTGGTTCTTCTTTGGAATCTATGCAGTTCCTTCAGAATCAACAGTGTGCACATCGCAAGCTAAAAGTTGAATCGAGGAACTAATTTACAAGGCAGTGTTTTCTATTGATAAAATGAGGGAGTAACCTTTTAGTGTGCACCAATTCATTGTTTATCCGAACTTCCTATTTAATTAAATGTCATTGATTGTGTTGACTTAGGTCAGGCTTTGTGTTTTATATTGCTTTGGAAAATACACATTTTATTTACCACATATGACTACGAATACTGAGAATGCACACATTTGACTGAATCTAAAATGCCGTTTTCTAAAAATAATTGTGTAATGATTATTTTCTTTATTTTGATGTGCAGAGCTACAGACAGAACCAGTGACAGCAATTCACTCTTAAGTGCAGAGTACAGACCAGAAACCCAGGTTATTTTTTTATTTTACTAACGGATTCAAAATAAATAGCTTATTATCTATCAAAAAACATCCTTTCACAAAGCATTCCTTACAACAGAAAATAACACGTGTAAATAAGGAATATATGAATTGCATACCCAAGCCCAATTCGTGTGAACAGAATCAAAAAATAGCTTTACATTTATTCATTTAGTAGGCACTCTTATCCAGAACTACTACGCCCCACTGATCTACCAGTGGAATGAACAGCCCTTTGTATGTGCAGATAAGCCATTCAAGAACTTTCATTAAATGCATCAATATGCTTTCGGTTCAAGCCTGACTTGAAGCAGAAAAACACTGCTACCGAGAATGATAATGAAAGATAGACTGACCTTTTTTTTCCGAATAGCGGGAAAATCTTAATCACAGTGCATGTGGCCTTGTAGACAACACTTATCTAGCAATAAGATGGCAAGCTCTAGCATCGATTCTGCTCTATTGTCCTGTCCATTTATGATTAAAACATCCATTTTCTTTTACAGAAATTAAGCCACTGTAGAGTACGAGTTGTAAAACCACTAATAAAGCAGTTTTTTCCCCCCTGGTTTACAATATATACACATTCATCAAAATCACAGAAAATTAATTTTTGTTTATGTATGTAAACATACAATACAAAAACATTTCTGCTCAAATAAATGATGATGATGGACTGTGTATATTTCTTGCAGGTGGCGATAGCGGCTCCCACAGAGGGAGGGTTACTGTCGGCAGGATGAACTTCCACCTCATTGTTCACCAGCAACTCCTCTGACCAATCAGGACCCAGTGGTCTGTCGGAGCTGGCGGCACAGCACCTCTGATGCAGCGGACCGCAGCAGACCTGATTCCACTACTACGACTCATTCATTTCTGCAGGGCAGAGCAACTTCAGCCAGAGTCTAACGGATGCTGCCCCATGGTCACATTTCCATCACTGATGAGAATTTTTGGGCCAAGCTTCACCTGAAAAAAACACCCCATAACAGTAAATTGAGTTTCTTCTGGTGCTGCTTTATTATACATTCTTAATGCTTCTGGGATATTACGGCGAGGGATAATGGCCTCACTCGCGAAACAATCTGCGTTTGTTTGAAAAGCAGAGCAATACCGTGTGAGAGCAATTCAATTCCTGTGAGTTCAACACGGGGGATGAAATGAAAGCAAGTCTATTTCAGGATTATTTTTCAGTATGATTATTGTTTGCTTTGTTTATTTCCTACATCAAAAATTTGCAGAAATTGTATGGAGCACGAGTCCTTACTCTATGAATAGACCACATAGATGCCTACTTTAATTTACATAAGTTCAGTACAACAGAACAGTGGACCTTTCAACGCCCTATGTAGTTACTATGCTTCCAAAATATGTGAGTAAACCAAAAAGATTGTACTGAGCATGCATGCATGAATAGAACATATTCATTGTGAACATTATTCATGGAAGCTAATCCAACTGGGAAACAAGGACTGATTTAGTTCTCTGATGTGGTGGTGGGTATACATATCATTTATGTCAGACATTTCAATAATATGTACAAAACATTCATTGCAGTAAAATCTGAACTGTGGGGTAGATATGTCTGTATCACATGCATGTGGTGCAATTCTACTCAACAAACAGCTTAGTTCAGCATCACCCACACCATCAGTGTGGGGAGAGCTGAATTAGCTGCCCCATCCCACTTATTCGCACACAAAGCGCTCCCAGAATATGCAGACAATGACACAGACATCCTTGGACGCCCATATTCAGGGCTGATAAATACATACAGTTGTCCTGTCATGACTTTTGCTGTCACATGTCTTCTATTTCAATTACTACCAGGAACATGCACTCGCGCACACGCTGCACACGCGCACACAGCAAGTTCCTATCTGCCTCCTTCAGCTCCAGTTCTGGCTCTTGTCCAAATGTGCCTTGTGCAGTTCTAGGAAATGGCAATCATATTCTGTGTGAGTACGTGTGTGTGTGTGTGTGTGTGTGTGAGTACATGTGTGTGAGTGTGAGTATGTGTGCATGTGTGTGTGTGCATGCGTGCTAACGTGCGTGCGTGTACCATTATTACAGACCATACTAAAACTGAGATCTTGGCTTTTACAATATATATTGCCCCAAAAGAATGAACACCTAACTGTCTAAAATGTATAAATAGAAGTGTCAAATGGCATAAAAATCAATGCCATAAAGTAACAGGCTCTGTAAGCCATATAGGATTACGGAGTCCTGTCACAGCCTTTGACACGGTCTGAATTACAACTGATGGCCGCAAATACATCTCCCCCAATGCACATGTGGCATGCCCATAATCTTTTAGGGCTTGATTGAATCACCGCTACACTTCTGCACAGTACAAGAATGAGGAGGCTGCTACCCTCACACAAAGCGCTTTGTCCTTAACTTTGACTGATACATTCTGGCAAGTAGTAAAGTGCATCTGTTTCCATGTCATAATTTTTCCCCATTGGGCTCTTGGCGCTGTGTGTAAGCACCGCCTTTAAGTCAATCAAAGGACACTGTGGTAAGACAATCTGAAAAATAGGAATAACTAGATTTGAACCCATGGAGTTAATAATGGTAATGGGTAGTTCTGCTTAACATGGGTGCACCGGTTCAAAAGAACAATGATGAAGTACATAAATCGTAAGCCACATTCCACTGACCTCCAGAGGCAGTCTCACCTTCAGATAAGAAAGAATCTGGGCATTAATGTTATTTAGGACCATATATTTTTTTTAGTGCAGCTCAATAAAAATAAAAAAGAAAAGGCTATTGTGGAAGGCTGCCAAAATTGGAGTCACTCATATTTACCATTTATATGTTTCAAATATTGAAAATGGAAGACATTTCACTTCCCAAACTGTTCAGCAAGTCGAGTCTCCGTGTTAGCAGGGTTAAATGGGATGGTAGAAAAGCACAGTTCTGGTAATAATTAAGCATAAGTCTAACTATCAGGTGGCAATTGCTGGAATCTTACCATTTCACACTTAAAGATCAGCTCACAGTTAAAATGTGGGCGTTCCCTGTAGAATCACCGCGGTGCAGGAAACGGTTACCAGCTTCCAGATGAGCGCATTAGCGCGGGCGCTCACACTTCAGATGTGTGAGCGGCACGACGGTCGCCGCCATTCCATTCCAACCGCCGTTCCCCAACGGTGGAGGAAACACCGATACCACGGCGGCTATCTATCCTAGCGCATCCCGCCGCACGTCCCGTCTCAGCATCTCTCCGGCGCGCGGCGCGGGTAATCCCACGGAGACAGAGCGTCTTAGGGGGAGCGCCGCAAAGCTATCGATGGCAAAGTAAAAGCGGAGTTCGGCCCTCGCAGGCCTTTAATGTACTTCTTACATTTATATTGTGACAACAGTGACATTTAAAATGAAGTCATGGGCGTGCTATTTACCAGTCCCCACAGTGTGGAGAGAATGTGCGCAATTAGTTCCCCATTATGTTAATGAATCTGTTTGACGGCATTCCTTTACACATTTGCATAATGGAGCAGGCAATGGGGCATGCTGTATTAAAATGGAGTGGTCATTATGGTGCACTTCCACAGCGTTTCATAATGTCTTTTTACGCTGTCTTTGTAATAACATGTGTTATGACTTATTGTCCAGTGGCGCTTGTGAAACCGAAGCAACAGAAACCTGCAGGGCAGCAGAGTGCCCCACGGGCGTCGGGTTTGAGAGGAAGAGAGTGCACGGCAGATAAATAAAGGTGTCATTTCAGTAAATGACTTGCCGTAGGAATATCATTTCAGCACTGCAGCAGAGTCTCTGAGGCTGAAACAGCAGGCACCTGTAGAGCAGCCCTGTGCCCTACTGAGCATTTCATTATGATTCCGCCAAGATTACGATGCTGCATACGAATACATTAAAAAAAAGCAATGGGCCCAATATCTTTTAACTCACCAGTCAAAGAATAAGGACAAAGCAAGACGAGCCTAAAAGGGTATTATATATATATATATATACAAGCGAAAGTACAGCGTTAAAATACGAGTGCTAATCAAGCACGCAGCCACAGATGCGACGAAACACGTTGTTGAATTGTTGGCGGATGAAGAAGCGAGAATGCGCTGGCAGCGGCGAGGCTCGGTATATGAGAAATGTAATTACACCGCGATGGAAGCATAAATAAAAATGCGTTCTCTGGGCTTAAGAGGCCCCTCACCGCCCGCAAGCTTCCCCGACTCTCGTTACGGATGGCCGACTCTCTCTCTCACTCTCTCTCGCTCGCTCTCTCTCTCGCTTTCTTTTTGTCTCTCACTCTCTCTCTCTTTCTTTCTGTCTCTCTCTCACTCTCTATCTCTCTGGCTCTCTTTCTCTCTCTCTCTCTCGCTCGCTCTCTCTCTCGCTTTCTTTTTGTCTCTCTCTCACTTTCTTTCTTTCTGTCTCTCTCTCACTCTCTATCTCTCTGGCTCTCTTTCTCTCTCTCTCTCTCTCGCTCGCTCTCTCTCTCGCTTTCTTTTTGTCTCTCTCTCACTCTCTTTCTTTCTGTCTCTCTCTCACTCTCTATCTCTCTGGCTCGCTCTCTCTCTCGCTTTCTTTTTGTCTCTCACTCTCTCTCTTTCTTTCTGTCTCTCTCTCACTATCTCTCTGGCTCTCTTTCTCTCTCTCTCTCTATCTTGTTCTCTGGCTCTCTTTCTCTCTCTCTCTCTCTCTCCCTCTCTCTCTCGCTCGCTCATGCAGACTCTGGCTCTACCTGCGACAGGCGCCCGTCCCTTAGCCGTCGCTGATACCAATCCTGCATTGTTCCAGCTTGTCCAGGGACTCTGGGTTTAATCTTAGAGTGCCGTTATTACATTCCACAGGGATCCGGGAGAACCGGTTCACGGAGTGGATTCTGACTTTTTGGACTCTGAGATATCGACCGTCGATACCGTGATTGAGTTGTATTACTCTGCCGGCTCATTTCAAGCGCTGATAAGCATACAGCGAAAAGCTTGTGCTAATGACTTTTTTTCCCCCCCTTCCCTCCACTCTGGAATGACCTTGAACGAAGGACGCAATTACCTGCAGCCACAGCCTTCTTTGTGCTCTTTAAATGCGGCTGTTGTGCAGCACTGGCCACTGGGTGAAGGAGATAGCTGTGATTGCAGGTGCACGACATTTTTTTTTTTTTTTTTCAAAATTTAGGGAACCTCCAACAAATTGGGAAGTGCTGCAAAGACTTACAGTAACATTGAGGAAAAACCTGACATTTGACTGCTGTTGATGTCCAAGTCGAATCTGAGTCAAGCGTTGATAATTTGATAATGTAAGCCAACCCAGTGTCAACATATCTTTAGCAGAACCTATTTTCCATTGATCATACTATAATATTGATGCTATTTAGCATATATCTATGTCTATATGTAGCCTTCATACTGCAGCTCCTTAAAGATTTGATAGCTACATAAACAAGTTCTTAACACACGTTATCACATTATCAGTCATATTTGGGAACATTATACAGTGTGCAAATCCCCTGTCTTTTTAAAATTATATTGCACTAACTTCTGCCTGAAAAGCAGAGGACACACATTATGCTTGTCTATAGTTTATTTTGCTAAATGAAAAAGTGCAGAATTTCCATAATATTTACTGGCACAAGCCTTTTATTCTATAACATTGTAGGCCAGATTAATTACCGAAATGAATAAATTTAAAAATGCAGTGACAGAAAAATCCCTTTGTATAAATAAAGTATTTGTGTGTTTAAGGAACTAAAGACTACAGTTTCAGTGAAGACCCAAATTGAAATTTATAGCCTTACAAACGTCAGACCCGTTCATTTCACTGCCTCTATTGCCAGACAGAACCAAACAATTTCAAACTGTAAATCAAGCAGCAGCTGCTTGCGCTGTATAAACACAGAACAGAGAAACTATGACACTGCACTGGCATTATAACAAGGTTATTATTAGTATCAATACGATTTGTTTGTAGGGCAAACAAGCTAATCCGGAGAGAATGACAAGGACAGAATGTCAACACAGAACGTCTCGTCACTGAAGCAACAAAAACAAACACACGTAGACAGCAACCAGAAACTCAAGGAATTACTGCTAAACAATTCATGTAACAATAAATGCTTTAGTTCACACTTGGTGTGTGACAGTTACGCTCAAGAGCAACCTCCACATCACACTGCCATGAATGCTGAGCCTTGCAATGGCCTAGAATGTCACCATTGCCATATATAACCACTGAGTCCTCAAACTTTACAGAACAATAGGCATCATTCACAAAACTTTTCTTTTGTTCTTCATACAAGTTCCTACAAACATCCTAGGCTATTCAGGTAGGTTAGGTAATGCACTTAAATCAGTAGCATATTTAATTTAATATTGATAAACGTGTCATTAATATGAGGTCTGCAACTACAATGACTTTGCATGAATAATAATGTTTTCCAAATAGGAACATCTTCTGCATATGCCTTTATGCATGTTTCCAAACACATGTAGATTTTGATCTTACCAAAGAAAAAATTCACATAAGAAAATAAAGATGAATGTCAAAATGTTCGTTGAAACGTTAATAAGCAAGCACAGTTAACGACCGAATTTGATTGTATGCACGTTTCGTGAATGAGGTCCATTGATCCGTAAAATCAGCCTAAAATGCATTGCATACATTGAACTAACTTAAACACAGTGCTTACAGTAACAATGAGCTGTAATGACAGCTGACATCTGACTGTAATGACATCAAATTTTGCTCAGTCTAGTCAAGCACAGGGTGCACAATGTAGAATCGGCATGTTTAAAAATGCACCAGCATACATTGCCTTTAGATATTTATTCAGTAATGGATTTTCTTTTATGTTTCACGCCACCGGTGCGCTGCATACCAGTGCTTGTTAAATACGGCATAAACTGCACGTTTATCTTTTGGTAATGTGACTGCATCCTGCATCCACCTCGCGCACAAATCAAAGTGTGTCCACATTTCTAATAGAAATTCTACTCGTACCACTCAGTTCTAGCACTTGGTGTTATTGTCGTTACTCTTATGCCCGTGTAATCACAACCACAGACCCTCTAAAACGAATGCCACCCGTGCCCCTCGAGGAGAAATCAACCTTTTCCATTAATTGTACAGCCCGTATCTTGATGCGCAGGCGATGGGGGTATTAAACTTCAATCGAACCGAGGCGCGTCTGAAAAAATATGCAAGGCGCATTTTCAGCGGACGCCTTTGCCACAGATAACCGTTTGCAGCTAAGCCACTCCGATGAGGAATCAATTTCTCAAAGTGACGGTGGGAGACATGAGGCTGAATGGGGGGACACCTGCTCTGATTACTTATGTTCAGACCAGTTCAATGACAATCGGTCTCAGCTTTGCAGCTCGTGTGATTGCATTACATTATCATCACGACGCCGGAGCCATAATTAAAAAGAAAATTACGGCCATATTATCGTACCATATGTACAACGTAAAAAAGGCAAAAAAATCACATCACGCTTCAAGTAATGAACATTTAAGTAGCAGCAGTGTAGGAAGAGAGACTGCCCTTTCCTGTCTTGTTCCTGCTGAAAAAAATGGCTCTGAAGTTGCCTCACGGTAAAAGAAATATGGCGTAATCAAGGTCAGATTCACTCGCAAAAAATAAATAAACTAAATTTAAAAATAGCCTTAATGCTATCTGCACAAAGCCTGGCAAATCTCAGCAGCAGATTCTCTGTTAACTGACCGGACAGAAAAATAAATTTTGACTTTCAACAAAGTCGTCTTTTCAACTTTTGACTCCCTTTTGTACATTCTCACCTATAAGAGTGTGGAACAGTCTCTACCTATGCAAGTTCAGTGTAAAGATCAAGCATGTCCCTTGAGTAAGGTGATGGCAATGACCATTTCAAACTTGATTCTATCAGTAAGCCAGATCTAACTACTGCAATCCCCCCATGCTAGCTTGCAGCTGGATTAGGATTCCAAAAAGCAGATAAAATGTGGTTAAAGCTCCAGTCACACATCATTACCAGAAGCATCCTTGTCATGTTTAGTCAATCCTTGTTATATGCTTTTGGCTAAAAGGCATGTTATGGCTGTCCTGGGCTCTGGCAGATTACTGAATCCATCTACACAAGATTGACAACATTGATTCCCTCTTACCCAACCATGAAACCGCATCCCCATCAAGGGTTTTGGTTGCAAGGAACAACTACAGACAATACTTCTTCCTTCTGCAAGAGCACTTAACTCCTCAAGCGTGCAATTGAGAGCACCGCCATCATATTTGCCACCACTCTAAACCTGTTTTTAAGCAGCTTGGTTTCAGGAACAGTGGCTCAAGGATAGGGTAAGCATACAGGCTTGTCCCTCTGTAAAGCAGATAGTCGGCTTAGGCCAGGGGATCCTGGGGACATTCTGCATTTGCTAGTATTTGTTCCAATTTTTAAATTGTAACATGCTGTTAATGGTTCTTCATTAGACATTTTTTACAGTCCATTGAAGGATGTTTAAAAGGACACGTTGACATTTTAAGGCCACATTATGATGGAAATTGCTGTGCATTTCATGAAGAAAAGGAGTCACATTTACACCACAGGACAGATAAATCAATGCTTATTTTCCTGTAATGTGCTATATGGCAAACAATTCCTGTAGAAAGAAGTTACCTTCTTAAAATTTATTAAACTGCAAATGGACAAACCAGATAAATTGAGTCCCAATTGTTGAAAATGTGAAACTGTAGTAACTGGCATTAAAGCATTTGTGGCTTTCAGGAAGAAATAAGAACAGAAGAACTTAACCACGCTTTCAGCACCCTTCAACAGATTGGCTATAAAAAAATACAGAAACGACTAAAAAAAAACTGACTACAAAGTAGGCCCTCAGGACTGAGTTTGAGAATCCCTGCCCTGGGCCAAAGGCTCTCAAAGGGCAAGGGCTGTATGCAATTTTCAGCATTGATTCAACACCCGTTTTCAACAATCGGAGCGAAATACTTTTCCTCTGTGGTCATTTGTCATATTTATGAACACCTCTGTAGTCATTACTGCAGCCGCCACAGGTGCGGCTGCTTTCATGAAGCAAGAGCGGCTTTCAGAGACGTGTTTAAAGCACACGCGCCATACATTCCAGCATTAACCCTCATTCCTATCGAAGGCCACCCATTACTAAGAATCCTGGTGTTAGTCCTGGATTGATAGACATATCCTCCAGAGACCTGGCAGAAATGAAGTTTACGTATTTAAATTTAAATGTTTTTGACCTAATACAAATGCCTTGGATGACAAAAACATGTTTGTAGTTAAGATTTCAGCATAGTAGAACATAAGGTTCTTGAGATTAAGACCAGATGACTTATGTCCCCTACAGAGGACAAAAATGAATTGCAGGGTCTTAGGAGGATATATAAAAATACTGCCAGAGACAGGTAAAGAGCAAGCATAAACCCCGCACAGACAGGCGCATAACTGCATAATCCTGTATTCCCCAACAGCTCTGTGAGGTTATGAATCAGAAAAGGCAGTACTTCTCTTTCAGGAGCCAGCGAAGACAGCGTGAAACCACAAGGTCGTCCCCTCAAATCAGCAGGCGCAACACTTTCACTTACCTAAAGAGACAAAGAGAAAGAGGCATTACTTTACAGGAATTACTCTGAATCAAGCTGTGATTTCTGAGACGCATTAGCCACAGAGCTCTTAATGCTGCATTCATCTTGAGTGTCCCCCAATGAAAAACCAATACGTGTTCAAAATAACCGAATGTTGAGATCCTGAGTGAAAATGTGACCTATGCAGTTTCAATATGAAGCACTCTTCACGGCATATTGTCTGGCAACTCATAATCACTGTACTGTAAATTGATACATGCTATGGTATAAATCAGTGCTAGTTTTGCGCGTGCAGAAAGCTTGCTTTATCTTTTCCTACATTTTGAAAGTGTTATCATGAGCTATAGGGCACTAATAAAATGCACTTCTCAGAAATCGGTAGTCCATATAATAATAGTCGGATTCAAATACAAGAATGAAAAGCAATTCCGAGGAGTGTACTGAATGATATACAGTATGTAAAGAACATGGACATTTAATAATTCAAGGCACCGAGTTTAGCCACCACCTATGCCATTCATCATGCAGGAAACTGAGAGAATATGTAAGTTTTCTTAAATATGTGTTCTAGTCCTGGATGGGATGTGTGGCCTGGTATCGAATACACACTGTAGTATCATCTACCATGGCTGGCAGCCATGTGCAATGACATACAGTAACTAGTGTTGGCCAAAGGTGGGAGAGTTTCTGCCAGCAAGGGTCACAGTATCTCATCTCTCACCAGTTCCCCCTGCTGGTCAATCCGGTGCTCGCAAATCTGCATGTTGTGCTGCAGAAGTGTATTCCAATGACAGAAGACAGTTCAAGCCTGACAGGTGAACTGCAGTGTAATAAGTGCCTGTCATCACATGCTTGTCTGCGCTCTCCTGAATAAATTGAGGAGGTTGCGATTGGACGCTCCAAACTGGGGAGAAAAGGGAGCAAAAAACCGTTTTAAGAAAATGGAACCTAGCTTGATGGCTTCAAAACTTCCAGATTTGACACAGGAATGCACGCAAGAGTCAAAAATGGCATTAAATCAATCCATTTCCGTGCAATTAAAGCGGCACCAGGTGGAGCAGACTCTGTCACCACAGCCTCTGGCACAGAAAGCCAGGGGAAAACAAGCTCCGAGCTTCTGAGTGGGATGTTTATCAATGTGCTCCTAATTGAACGCGATGTGCTGTAAACCTACGGGGGGACCGGAATGAGAGTGTGGCATCTGTGACGGTACGCAAGGGACTGACAGAGAAAGTGGGAGAGAGACAGAGAGGGGGAGAGAGGGAGAGGGAGATGGAGAGAGAGACAGGGAGAGGGGGGAGAGAGAGAGAGAGAGAGAGAGAGAGTTTCCAGCACTCCCCTCAGGAATCTAGGTCTTCTCTGATCATTAATAATATGCAGAGAGAGGAAGAACGCAATCACAAGAAACAATGCCGGGGAAAAAAAGAAAACACGGCGCCACACGGTGGTGGTGAGCTCCACGCGAGCGTCGCCATTCCCGACGCCTGGCGCATTTCAATCAGGAGGGCTCGCCGGCTCCAAGGGCGGATCCCGGCGATGGAGACGCGGCTTCTCGCGTCACTTCTAATGGACTGCAGACTGTACCCTAAGCAGACAGCTCGGAGGCACAATGCATAGTGGTCTCATTACATGCTTTTCTGTTGAGCACTGTTTGAAAATTAATTTCATGGCTGATTTGAAACTCCCATATGGTCGAGTGCACCTTTGGTGCCGCACGTATTATAAAGCATCCACAGCTCAATCTCCTCCCAGCTTCCCAGGAAGAAAATAACGATTTGGAAGAAGTCATAAAGTCAGGAGTGGCTGAGCGCAGCTGGAGGGCTCTGTTTAGCTACATCCATTTCGAGAGATTCGTCAAGCCATGACGGACTTGGCTGTCGGTTTGGGCTGACGTTTGAAGGCCACACTTAAATTTTTCTTTTTTTTTTTCGACCAGAATTTTATTGATTGAGGGGATTGGGGAACAATTCAGAAATTGCCCTCGGCACAAACCTGCTTAAGAGTCCATAGCTGGTGCAAAATGCATGAATAGGTAGATTTTAAAAAAATAGTTAAACTCAATGGATTGTCCCTGACAGGGAATGTTGGAATCTATATCTTAAAATGCCTTTTTCAAAAATCATACCAAATAACTTTTCACAACATTTCCCGAAGTGGTTTGTTCTCCTTGAACAGGGGAATCAGTTTCCAGTGTAAGTTGGCAGCATGTTCATTAACATGAAGTTTCATTTCAGGTTAACAAACACGGTCGATCAAAAAAAAAAACTCACATTCTAAAGTCAAAAGAATATGAAATCTAGCAAGTTTGGGTACCACTACTCTGTGCTGCCTCCTGCGGACATTTGAGAGAATTTCATTCTGTGCAGAACAGGTCAACGGCACATTTGACACATGAGCGCAAACGAAGAGCTGTCAACCGCTAACAAGAAACCGATGAGGGCTTGCCTAATTTTTAAGCAGCATTTATTCAATGTCAAGCCTCTTTTCCCACTGGGATTTCATGCACCCATCTCTTTTACAGGCCATCTGCAGTATGTGGTGGGGGTGTTTCAGAGCAGATGGAGATCCATATGGCAGGAGTTTGGTGTGCTCTTTGAAGTTATTGATATTCTGAAGGCACGGCGTATTAAAATCACCTGAGCAATTGTTCTTCCTAAACTACGCTCTTTCCTCTTAGTTTGGCAGTGTCATGACACAGTGCTACAGCACCAGGTAGCTTTTGAGGATGTATGTAGTCCAATTACTGTTTTTTTACCTTTCCCATATTAAACAAAGTAACTTTTTTTAGATACTCTGCATTACTGAACAGCACAGTCACCAATGTGATGATCAAGCAAAAAAAGAAAGAAAAAAAAAAAAAAGGTCAAACTACCCTGACTTCGAATATTATTGTAAAATACCTTCAGTATTGGGCATTGTTTTCTTTAGTTTTTCAAAACATAGAAATAAAATTTTTATTTGGACACAGTATGTCAAAAATGCTTATGATTGATTCTTATAACAATCAATTATTCTTATTATTTTTAATCACACACGCACACACACAAATAGATATATTCACCCAGGATGTGGTCTTATTTCTTCTTATTTTAAAAGTAAAGTGTGCTGTATTGTTGCATGCAATGAAAATAAAGTCACAGAGCAACCTGGGCAGATAATTACTCCGGCTAATGGTTTAGCCTGTAAGGACAATACTACACCACTATTATCCAGTCTAAACTTCCATTAACGCATAGTGTTTGATGCCACTTGATGCTGAATCAAATTAAGCTCAATTAGACATTATTAGCTCCTCGTATGCAGTTCATCATCGCAATTAAAATCCAATTTGACAAAACGGATGAGTGCGGCAGCAATCTAGGCCCTGTATCACTGGTACTCTTCTTTCTTTCCACAGATCTACCATGCTATTATGGTTGCACTTTCAGCATTGGCATAATTATGATGACAATTAATATTCAAATATTCAATTATTATTATTATTATTACCATGAGACAATGAAAGAGTGGTCAACATAGAAGGGTTTGTCATTGTGGACTAAGATGCCAGTGGAGATACAAAATTGCACTGGAGACACAGTCTGGTCGAAGTGCTTTGAATACTGAGGTCCAGACACTCAGTGCAAACCATGTGCTTAACAGGGTCTAAAAGGTTTGCTTAGCTTAGCTGAAAAGGACATTACTCACTTTTTCACTATAATATCCTTTTTCATAAACAACTAATTTTGTAAGGTAGGACTGCTCAGAGGGAGACACAGAGATCGCAAAACACTTCTGGCACAGAGTCCACCTGGGGTGAGGAACAACAATAGAAAAATCTCTTTCTGTTTTAGTCTTTACTTTAGCCAGTTAAATGCTGGAGAAAGATAACAGTCTGTTTCTAAAAGGCCCTGTCGGTTCAGAGTGCTAATGGTCTTCTAATGAATAGCACCTCCGCAACAAAGTTAGGACTAGCGCACGAAGGCCTTATCTGAAAGACGGCAGCTCCTACAGCACTGTGTCCCTAATTACCACGGGACTTGATTCGGTCAAAAGGGGGAAGAGCCGACATTACAGGCTGACTAAAAAGTAATGGCAAAGTGATTTCCCTCGGAGGTCTCCCATCCCGGTACTAATTAGGCCCACCTCCGCTCAGAGCCCTCAGAGATATGACAGGAAGTTGGTGTATAAGTCAGTTCTGTCGGTGAAGCATACCATGAGTGTTTCCACAGAAACATTGGCAAGGATGAATCCGAATCCTTCCCAGACCTTACACCGGGGGGAATAGTTGGACTGTGCTGGAAATGAAAAGTCCCCCGAACCGCAGCACTCAAGGCTGCACCCCAAGGGTTTCCTTTGGAGGGCTTCTTACAGTTTCGGAGAAGAATCACTTTCAAAAACCTCCCACCTGCAGCCAAATAAGCAACAATACAAAGGGCTGCCACTCAAATTCATTTCCTTTATTACACACACGCACGCATATGCACTGTATATATAAACACACACATGCACAAAACAGCATGGCAATAAAACATTTGAATTACTGGAAAAAAAAAAAAAAAAACGTGTCTGAATGTAAAAATATTACACACTCGTGGAAAAATTACTGCATTGGAGATAGTGGAGCTCTCAAAATGAGGTACTTAATTGAAAATGCATCTAATTCGGGCATGGGCTGTGTGAACAGTGCAAGCCGTGCGCCCAAAGTGAGAGAGAGGCTCCCTCATAACTCACACGCACGTATTTGCTCAATCAAATGAGCCAATTTAATTGAATGCTCAATAGAGAATTGGAAGGTCAGAAATGTTATTAGCTGGGGTACAATGAAAGACAGCTTGAAATGTCTGCATCTGAATGAGCTGAATTCAGAGGGGGTGGGGGGTGCTTGTAAAGGAAAACCAGGAGTATTGTCTTTTTGTTCTTATGAAACGTAAGTAAAAGAAAGATTTAACAACCGTCCACAAGAAAATCTGGATTAACATGTGGATGTTTAAAATCATTAGTTACAAGAAATAATCATTTAGTCTGGCCATTTAATCAGATTCCCAAAAAACTCAGATTAGCATGTAGGCATCAAACTACTATATCAAACCCATCAGCTTGCACAAAGGTGCCTATGGAGTCAGAAACTACCTAGGGGCGTACACCTTCCTGATACTCCATAAATCAGAAAATGAATTCATTAATTTGGAATTTAATTAAGGGTTTCCTTTGAATCTATAATGAGATGCACTGGCACATGCCTGTATTACTTGACATAGATATAGATAGTAATATAGATACTGTTGCCAAGAGCTGTGCCACATGGTCATCTAAACAGAACACAATGATCGTATCTGGACTTTTTAAAGCTATTGCCGGGCAACCTTACAGCACATAAGGTGAGAGCTACTAAAGCGGAGTACTAAAATTTCTTATTTAGAGTTTCTATGGATTGCTTTGGTCTTGGTAAAAGTTTCGGTTTGGAGAAGAAAACATAATTTTCTGATCCTCAGAAAATCCCGCAGTTTTCTCCCTTCTGTTCTGTTCAAGTTGTAAATTATTAATGATGTGTATTCAAGCCTCTTCAACATTCCACTGTTCCCTATTGTCAACTCTAATGTATACCGCACATATAGCATCTGAAAGTTCAAGCTTATGTATTTTTTGGCTTGCATCAAATAAATTCTAGCTAGCGTCTGCATGCATGGTTTTTCAATGCGTATGTGTATTTCCCTGCCATGGTATTAAAATGCACATAAACAATAAAATCATGGCTTTAAATAGTATTTAAGCTGTAAAAAACTACAATTTTCTCACCACTTCCTGCCTTCTCCAGGCACAACAGCACATGGCATGTGTTTAAGGACGTTTCACATCACGCGCCAACAAGACAAGAAGTTTCTGAATGGGAGAATCTACAGCAGCTCGGGGCAAATTTGCATGTGTTGCTTACCAGCTGCAGCAATTAAGGAGAAAAGTAGTACGCTGATGACAGCAATCATTCTGCAAGCTTCATATATGAAAGGCGCTGTGTGGCATGTGTCTAACTTCGGTGTGTGGGTGGAAATATGTCAGAAAAGCGTAGGATTGCACAAAATGCAATTACTGTCAATGGGTGCAATCTTACAGACCCATCCACTATGCCTTATTTCGTTAAGACATTTAATTCTTCCAGTCACACTGCAGATAGTGAAACTGAGAAGGAGAGACAGTAGATCAAGTTTACAGGGTTTATGATGTGGGGGTTGCTCTGCCAGTTTTCATTATTCCAGTACAGATTAAGCAACAAGCAATACCTTGTTCCGGAAATAACATGCCTGTTCCTGAATTCATTTAGGTACTATCTCTAACAAATGTCCCCTGCAGGGGCGAAGAATCGTTTTGCAAAATTTACTAGAGGAAAAGCAAGTAGGGCAAGCTCTGCACCTAGTTATAACGATCTGCTCTTTGTCACAGATGTACTGTTTATTTTTACTGAGTGAAAATAGCTCCCCCAAAGTAATAGCAATACCTCCCACTTACCACTAGATGACTAAAAAAAAATAAGGCACTAATACAGGAGGTTAAGTACAGTCACATGTTCTGGTTGAAGTACCTGACGAAGACCTTTGAGGTCGAAACGTTGTACCATTAAATCACTTTGGGAGCAGAAAAAACAGTGTGCGGATATACTCTCTCTTCTTACTAATACAGGAGGAACATAAGGTTTGTGTATTGCTATGTGTGTGTCTGTGTGTGTGTGTATATATATATATGCATTTGATATACGTTTCCTGCTGTGTTACTGGCTACCCTGAAAAATAACTGACTTGCAAGGAGCCTGGCTACTGCAGGAACTTCATTCATGTCACAAAGAGGCTTTTGTCTCACTGTTGGCTTCATTTTAATGGGAGCATACAAAAGCAGAGCTTGCTAAAAAGGGCTTGAAATGAAGGAAGTGGGAACAAAAAGGTGGAAATATCTAATGAGCAAAGCAGAAAATGCATCTGGTTCACAGACTGAAG
Organism: Anguilla anguilla; assembly: GCF_013347855.1. Classification (NCBI taxonomy): domain Eukaryota; kingdom Metazoa; phylum Chordata; class Actinopteri; order Anguilliformes; family Anguillidae; genus Anguilla; species Anguilla anguilla. The sequence continues at coordinate 23,449,720 of NC_049209.1, forward strand.
AACTGAAATAATATGTTAACCTGAAGTCTCCTGTTGTATCAGCAAAAGCATAAAAAAGCAAAGGAGGTAAAATATGTTCTGGGTCCACCCTGGGATCCCTTCTGCAGGCAGCAAAAGGACAGGCTAACCAAGAATCAGGAATCATAAGCATAGGCAAGCTACTGGACTTTTACCCAAACACGTATCATTGCAATTCTGCCAAACTATCATTTTCTCAATTACGGCTTCAGTGACTCATGACCTTATGAAGATTATCTGGAAAAATCTGAGGAAGAAAAACCATTGCTTCTTAAACTTGTTCCTCATAACACGACAATGGTTTGAATGAATACCCCCCCCCCCCCCACCCCCACACACACACACCTTCAGTCAATGTTCTTCATATTCCACAATGTTGTCTTTTTCAGCGACATTCAAAATATTCCAGGCACCTACTGAAGTAGCTCAAGAAAAAAACTGATGGCTACACAACATAAAACTTGGCACTCTATTCCAAGTCAAAGGAAACGTTTTCAGTTTTTTCTGCGAGTCAACACACCATGTGTGTCTCTCTACACCAGAGCGTTGCGAGTTTTCTATAAAACAGAGCTATTTTCACCAGAACTAAGGTTTCCAAACAGCATAACTTAAGGCGCTCCTGAATAAAAAGCCACCTCCCTCAGTGTCTACCCCGCCCGCCCGCCCCCCCCCCCCTTCCCCCAAAAAAAAAACGTTAAACCTGAATCTTGACTTCCACTACCATCTTTTGCATGCTTGTATCCCACACATTATTTTAAGGTCTTTCAGGGCTGTCTATTATCAAGAAACCTCATCCTTGTGCTGTTTTAGGGTCATTAAATCCGAGATTGAACTGGGCTTTAAACTGTGCACAACAAAAAGCAATCAAAGTAAGGCCACAATAAACCAACTTGCAAAGTGTCAAAGGAAGTAAGTGAACATGGACAGCCAACATTGTTCCTATCCACAGCATTCAAATTCAACTCAGTCAACAGATTTTGGCATATGTTAACATGAGATTACATAACCTTGTGAACTATAATTATCGATCAGTCACTCTTTTTGGCACGCAGTAACCTGCAGGAAAAATCACAGAAAATCACATCTCCATTCTCTGAAGCTGAGCCACGGAGAAATACTCTTGATTCAAACAATCGCCGATCCAAAAGTCTGACAGGTTTTTGTGAGGTTCCTCAATACACTGCTAATGTCAAGCAATCGGCTGGCTTGGCCCTCCTCCAGGGCCAGCCAATCAGAGGACATTAGTGAGGCAGGCAAAGTACTGGTGCAGAATACAGACAAGTGCTCTTGGATAAATGGGGAAACACACACTGCAAATTTTGCTCAAATGTGGAGCAGGGTGAAAATCCCTTCATTTAATCAGATACTGTATTTTTGAAGTATGTTGTCAAGGGAGGGGGGCAGGTATATCAATGTTATGCTCCTATTGTAAAAAATCCCTCCATCATGTATGTATATCGGATTGAAAGAATGGTATTCTGCTGGTATGTTTCATTTTAATAATGGTACTTTAAAGTCTTCCCAGAAAACCTAAAGTGACTGTGGTTAGACACAAACTAATCACTGTCTTCAACTCTGTAGTTTTATTAATTCTGTTCCATTTTGGAATGGTCCTAATAGCTTTGAAATGATTCTACTTCATGTTTGTAAATTAAAAAGGAAGAGAATAAGTTCCATTTATAATAGCCGTTAAGTCTGGAAGGTAAATACCTTTGAGTCTAGTAAAACATGCGTCTTGGCAGCAGGACCTCAACACTGATACCAAAGAAGAGGATTGGGAGGCTATGCTTCTTAATGCAAAGAAAGTATCTGTTATAAATCCCATGGATTCCAGTTTAAAATATAACATTTAACTGACATACAACCCCCGTGTGCCTTTGAGTGTGGCTATGCCCAGTGTTGGTGTATGTGACTGTGGGCCCACCCTCCTCCAGACTCTTACTCCTCTTATTTCTTTTGGTGTTCGTTTATTGTTATTGTGCTTGTTGATCAGACAGCTCACCTTTGGTTAATAGAACTAGTTAATACATCTATTCATGTGTCTATGTTTCTTTCTTTTTTTGTATCGTCTATATACAGTATATTGTATATAATTGTATATAAATTTCAATAAAATGAAGTGAAACAAAAAAAAAGGGGGGGGGGGTAGCTGACTTCTATTTCAGTCTTTAAATGTGAAAACGTGTTCTGATTAAACTAACTAGGTGCAAACTGCCATTCTCCACATTAAACAATTGTCAATCAACATTCAGTTACATAATTTCATGTGAAATGTAATGTAATTTAGCTAATATTGAAATACCCTTTTTGTCCAAACAATGTGATCAAGCACTTTTTTCAAGGCTAATCTGAGGTCACCACTAGGGCAAGACAATTAAATACTGACACAAGCATGCTGAATGAGCAATCAACGTAGCAAAATTGAATAATCAACCAAAAGCAGTACTTTTTATATACAGTATATATTTACAGCTTTAATTTTACAGATGAGACATTCTTTTGAGGCCATCATTTCTGATTTTGTATATAAATGTTACTTAAAATTAACAGTGGATGATAATCACTCAGTAATATGTCAGTATTTAAAATGTACCAACCATTATGAAATTGTCCGGCTACATGTATTACCTTTAATACACTAAATTACCCTGCAAAGAATTCCAGCTTAAATCAGCCTAAGCTAGTTGGGCTGGTTTAAACTATGATTTTAACACTTCAAGTTGGTTTTAGCTGCTCACTAGCTGTTTACTAGCTGACCAGTCTAAAGTCAGGTAGTCCACCAGGTTGGCAACAAGCTTACTCTATAAGCTTGATCAGCTTTAACCAACTTTGACCAGCCACAGACCAGTTATGACCAGCTAAGAACAGCTTAAAATGTTTTTAGCTGGAATTATCTGCAAGATATTCAAAGCAAAAAAAAACAAAAAAAAAAAAAAAAAACAATCAATAACTAAAAAGATCAAGAGCAAAAAAGGCCTACTCAAGTTAGGCCTAAATGTTATTTATGTTATAATGTATTTTGTTCAATGGGTTTGTGTAATATTTCGTGTTTGAAGGGGAATTATTGTGGATGCACTGAAGGGATATTGACAATTGTAATTGTGCGATTTCAAATCAGGCATTATTTGGGTACAACCAGAAGCCTGCTGGGGATTTCAGTTTAGCACAATACCAGCATTGGGTCATCAAATCATAAATTCTTCAAAATGGCTATCTTAAAGAAACTGCCTCTCTGTGGGAGGTTAAAGGACAAGAGAAAATGATTTGCCATGAATTATATTGTGCACTCAATGGTTAGTCAATTTATGTTTTAGCACACTTACATTCCCAACTTCACACCTGTGTGGAGAATGACAGAGTGCATCTGGTACCAAGGAGAATTTCAAGAAAGGCAGAAGAGCGTAACCAAAAGTTAACAGGCGATGGAGGATGTGTGAGCACTAACGCTTGTAGCATTGTTAACTGCGCTTGTTTTCCGTCATTTGTTTTGTTTAATATTGCATATGGCACCAATATAAGTGCTGTTGTTCGTAAGTCTATTTTTTTATTTATTTATTCTTAATTATTAAATATTTTATAGTTTTGTCTGGAGGGAGGTGCTACACATCTGTGTTGAGTGCTGAGGTAGAGCTCCTCAGGAAGAGAGAACAAATGCTGAGAAGCATGGCGGAACACAAACACCCAGCCCTTGGGGCCAGTGACTTCCGCTAGTTTTCATTCTTCCCCTCTAATCAGGGACTGATTTAAACCAGACTCACTAGGTGAGTGTAATCTCTGCCAAATCAGTGACAGTATTGGACAGTGGACTACTAGGCAGAGGAGAAAACCAGCAGGACTACTGACCTTAAGGGCCAGGTTTGAGTATCCCTGGTGTATAGGGTCCATATTACAGGCATGACCCGTTTTATTGTTGAGTAATTTCATTAGTTCTGTTCATATTATTATTATTGTTATTATTATTATCATCATTATTATTATGCACTGTAAATATTCTGCATGGGAGCCTGGGAAAGTGAGATTGCAACTGCTAAATAAATCACTGTTGTTCCTAAAACTATGCCTCAGCTGTTTTTCACACTTCCAACTGCTCAACTACCCTAACAGAGAAATTACATATTATTTGTTATGGTGTGCTCAATTTTCTTTCTGTTTTCTGAAAGCTGTTTTCTGTTCTTGCTTCCGTCCCATAAGAACAAATTAAAATAAATTGGATTAAACAAGCAGGCTGCTCCAGATTTCTTCCAATACATTATTATTTATCCATTTAATTTGTGAGTCAGGCCACAATTATCAGATCCAATTTTCCTTAAAACGCTGGGTAAAGTTGCTCTGCAAGTTACAATGCATGCATACAGACGAGGTGGAAGTACAAAACTACACATAAGCTTCAGACTGGGACCACAAGGGACCACAGCACAACAAGTTGGAAGCACCCAAAGACGCAGCGGCACACAGCGGCCTGCGGATCGAAGCCGTCTCTGCGTGACGGAGGCGCGAGGCATTGCTCCTCTTCCGCCTCCTGCGTGGCTAATGTATTTCGATGTCTTTAAATCGCAGGCTTTTTCTGGAGCTTCAGCGGAGGAGTCAATATTGGCTGCCGCGTCCGACTTCTCCCCGCATCCCTGGCGGTGGGTCGGAAATAGCTCAATTTCTCAAGCTCCTTCTATTTTTTAAACCCCGCTGCGCCTGTCCATTAGAGGGAACCCGGGCCTCAGCGGTGCGCCCCCACCTGTGCCCCATCATCAATTTCAGCAGCAATTTTACTCAAATTATCCCGACAGCAACGCGGGCTCGAGCAACACAACAACGTTAGCACCCATTGTGACATCGGCTTGCATTTTAAATGAGCGGAGGAGGCAATGCACACTGTGTGATCAAATATCTTTATAAAATATTAAACGCCTTTATCACCCCCCCCCTCCACCCCCCCCAAAAAAAAAAAAAAACTAAACAAAAAAAATCAAATCAATGACGAGAGCAGCATTCCCTTTTTTCACCTTCAGACAGTGTCATCGAGACTTCAGGGTGAGCACAGCGGATCGCAATAACGGTCCTCTAAGTAGTAATCGATCATTTATTAGGAAGGAGCACTTTAACTCCATTCCTTCTTTGCATGCATACGCACTCCATGGGATGTGACCTTCAAACCAGTTGGGTAATGATGAATTTTTCAAAAACCTTTTCAATTATTCACGCTGTTTTATCCTGCAACATTTCCATCACAGATTTATAGAAGAGGTATGTACTCAAAAAGGCAGTTTATGAACTTGTTGTATTATTTATCCATCTGAAAATGTGTCCCCATCCCCATTCTAATATAAAGTAAAGCAAAGGGAGTGTGTAATTGCATTACAGAAGATGCCATTATGCATTCAGTGACAAACAGGACATTTGCACACACACACATACGGTATGTGCACACACACACGCGCACGCGCACGCGCACACACACACACACACACGCACACGCACGCGCGCACACACACACACACACACACACACACACACACACATTTCCCCCCAATGCAACTATCAGTTTCATGTTTCAGACTTTTCCACCCTTGTGCAGGCTGAGATTCAGAGCCAGCAGACAGGCTGAATATGACGGATAACTCAAGGGTCCACATTAATTAGAGACTAAGGGCCCAAATTCCCTCTAACTGCAGTGTCCTTCATCCTTAACTGAAAATTACAAGCGTTACTCCACTTTATGACTACAGAAGCAATATTGTGTTCCCAGGTGACGGAAGGACCAAAAACTTTGTGTGAGCAATTTTTAAAAACCGTAACCGTTACTGCATATTGATAATGAAAGCTAAACGGGAAGCATACAGAGCATTTATTCCCAAGCTGGTCAAGAAGTGAATTTTGAGATGCTTGTACATGTTTGGATTATGCTTGAACAAAGAGTGCTTAGCTTCCAAGATGTTGTTCACATCCCATCTGGTGTTTTCTTGTAACTGTGATATAAATCATGTTTAAGGCCATGTGAACTAGAAAATGTATAAATCTGTCACAATGGTTTCCTCATATTATGAATGCAAATGACAATTCACATTTATTGTCAGCACGCTGGCATACTGTAGGCCCTAACAATATATTGTGTGCATATTTAAACCAAGCAAATTAAGCTGCCAAGTGGTTCATCCTGTTAAAACACTGGTTCACAGTGCAGTGATGTGCCCAACAGTCAGATATTGACTCCTGCCCACTACAAGAACTGCCAATAATGCAATCATGTATACATTCTTTTCAACTTTCTCTTAAATTTGAATGATTTGTCACAGTGCATGATTGTACATAAAATTATTCAATTTACTGAGCAGTATTTACAATAATAATCATCAGAATGATCATAATCTGAAAATGTTGTCCTCAAATTGCAATTTCTGGATGTTTTTACCAGGATTCTTGGGGGTAGTACACTGCATTTCCATTTATAAAAGGTGATTCAAGCATGAATCGGTATTTAAATTTTGCCATTTATAAGATGTGGCAATTAATGATGGGTCAGTTTTCATCATGTAACTCCAATAAAATAACATTTACAAACTATTATGTACCGAACGTGTGTAGCCATGTCCCCCCACACACTTGAGCCATAACTAAGAAAGCCTCCAAAACTTACACGGTCAAGACTAAAGACTCAAACCAGAAAAGAGCCAACCGAAAACTGTCCCCTGACTTATTGACACTAGACCAAAGGTATCGCACGCAATCAGCGTCATCTGACTTGTGTTATTGCCGCCATTACCAGCAGAGCCACGGTAACAATAATGGCGGTGGCTCGGGTTTTATTACCTCCTGATCTGCCCCATCTGCTCGCTCCTCCCCGGGTCACACGCCGAAATTGGCTGCGGGTGGCTCTCTCCCCGGTCTCACCGCCTCCGCCATCTGGCCTCCCGCACTAATCCAGCTTTCCACTCCTTCGCTCCTCCGCTCCGTAAGCAAGTCACCTTTCGCACCCGTAAATCACAGTTTATCTTCCTCTCTTCCCCAATTCCCATGGATCTGTTTTTTTATTTGTCTTTTTCTGAGCAGCACTAACACACAACCTTGCTCAGTAGAGTCTTCTTCTTCTTCCTCTTCTTCTTCTTCTTATTATTATTATTAACACAGATTTACGTCTATTTGTGACACAGTTTTGGCACCATCCCATGTGGACAGAAACACAGGCGAATTACAGAGGTCTATTCCAAGAGCAAAAATAAGAGTGAGCACTGTAATGGCCTCTGTCCCATTCTGTTCTCTGCTCAAAACCTATCCCAAATGAGGCATGCTTGTTTTGTGAAGTTTCCTTTTTTCCCCAGCTTGGATCTGTTCCGTGTTTCTTTTGTCCCTTTTGCACTGGCACATTGGAGTTGAACCATATTCGACCATAGCTCAATTTGCTTTTGTATTATACTCTGCTGGTCTGAAGAAACCCAGACCATAACAAATACCTCAGTCAACATTGCAATGTGTTTTGGCCACCACTAGCTTTTTAGATGGACTCAGAAATGATGGGCCATGAGCAGATTGTTTTATTTCTGATGTCGGCGTTTTGTTTTTCCTTCAAAAGAAGCACACATTTGGCAGCACAGACCTGCAGCGTTGATGGATGCAGGCGCCGAATGAACACCAGACAAAAGAAAGAATGTGTTTTACTGCTGTGAAAAAATGTCTGTCTTTGTGCTTAAGGCTGATTGCTGCAAGGGAGTGCACAGGTTCACCTACCCTGCATACTGCAGGTAACGTGGGTCCTCCGCTGCCAGGGGGGAGGCCTCCTCAGAGGTCCGGCACAGTATTATTTCATTTGTAACAGATAAAGTATCAGATGTGTTCAGGACCAGCCACAGTCCAACTTTCAGCCACTCTTCTCGCATTCCTGCAGCTTCAGTGCAAAACGCGAGGGACGCCGCTTATAATAGAACAGGGGCCATGAGAAAGAATATTTTGCAAAATCACAAGAACCGCTCTGCCGTACAGCTGTTGACTGACCGCACCGGGTTAACACAACTGCACGTTTGTACTGTACGGTTCTCACCTTCCCATAATGTTAGCTCTGGTCACAGCAGAGAGGGCAACACAGCCTGGGAGTCAGAGGTGATGTTTTATTTTCTTCATTCTCTTTCTCTCTGTTGCAGAATTCTGTCTTGCGCAATCCCTCCTCAAAACAGCAGTGATGACACTGAGACCTTCAACGAGTAACTTGTGGTCATGTAAACACTTTACATATTTAATGAGAAAGCCACTGAGAAAGAGAAACCATGCTCATTGAAGCACTTAAAATAGCCTAACATATAAGTTTGTGGTACACAGCGATGGCTTGTTTGGTGTGCAGGAATTCACACTGCTGTCTGAAAAAACAGACGGAGTAGGGGTTCTGGCCCCACATGACCATCTTTGTCCATTCTTTTCAGGAAGAGGGGAATAATAAAATTGAATGCAGTCACCCCCACAAACACCCAAGCACTGTTTAGCTGCCGGTCTCTGTGGAGCACACAGTTGCCGCAGTACTGCAGCGCCAACCCCACCCCCCACCCCCCAAAAACCCTCCCCTCCCACCTCAACCCCCATCCCCACCACCTCCTCCCTTCCCCTCTGCTCATCTGCAAGGTGAATTTGGATGACAGCAAACTGATTTCCCTTCATCCACAATGCGCAAGAAATGTCACAGGGGAACTCTGGGTAGCCTTCAAGGCTACGGCTTACAAAGGAACCAAACATCATAAGCTGAAGGGTACCCAGGGGTACTTTTGAGTGTAAGGCAGTATACATCAGTCCAATTCCTACATTTATATATTTATATCCAAGTGCACACCTAACTCCTTTGTGTGTGCGTGTATGTGCGTATGTGTGTGTGTGCATCCATTGTGTATGTCAGAATGGGTTATGAGGCTGTTCACTGAGGAGTTTGATGCATAGCACAGTTAAGATCTGACTGGTCTGCAGTTAGCTATGGTCAGTAAATTGAAAAACTTGGGCCTTGTCAGAACACAATCGCACTGTGACTGCTCCACTCATTAAAACTTTCTTTCGATGCCTTGTGTCACTGCGGCACCATTTGATTTTTTCACAGTATAGAGGCATATGCGGATGACAGTCAGTCTTTAACTCACAGAGGCTTGATGTACTGTACACTGAGTTCCAGCCTACATACGATTCAGAGACAATAGACAAAAACAGCATGCACATTCACTTGCTACAAACAATCAAGTTTTATAAACAACTAGATATCTCACAATGGCATAATACGTTTGCTGAGGCTTTCCAGTCTGAAGAATTCTACATCTGCATAAACCAACTGGCAGAGGTTATACCCCCCCAAAAAAAAAAAAAATGAATTACCTACTATGCCATAGCACAATACTGAATGCCAACCCTGGCCTACCAAAGCAGCTCCCTGTTCACCTGACTGAAATAGTAGAGCAAAGATCTCTCAAATTTTTACAAGCAGAAAAGTCAAATAAAATGTCTTGGGAAATCCCTGTTCATGTTATGTAGGACTTCTGAACTAATGATTCAAGGCCAGATTTTTTATTTTTATTTTTATGGTGACTAGGCGACAACCCTTTTTCAAGTGTTGTGGGCCATTTTGGTCTCAGGGCAACTAGTTGAATAGCCGTGATGTAAAAGCACACCATGCGTTGTATATTGCCCTTTTATGTCTTTAGTCATTGCTAATGGACTCAAAAGAGAATTTTAAAATATACTCTCAAAGCAATGATCATTTTTATATTCTAAATGAAAACAGTCAAATGTTAGAGCACTCCATTAAACTAGAGGCCTGGAAAGTTTTTGAATATTTCTTCTAGTCAGAACTGTCTGACAGCATTCCATCTGTTACTGTATTCATATAAATGCCATGCCAATTACATTTTGCACAGTTCTTCATATTTAACTAATCTCTGCTCATGTTTTCAAAACGTTCTCAGCAATGATTAAAAATGTAGCAACATGAACCCTTACAAATTATGCATTAAAAAAAGAAAGACCTTTGTACAGGGCCTGCTGTGATGTATCACGAATACCCGCAGTTTTTAAATTGTTATAATGAAATCCTTAATGTATTTTCAATTTTAAAAAGCATGAAATATTACAGAAATAGTAAAGAAACAACAGGAACAATTATAATTCAAATGAATGAACAAATGTACTTAGCCAGTTTAAGGGCATATGTCCAGTAATTTAATCAGAACAAACATTTTTGGTGATTAAGTCCAAGAAACAGGAAAACGTGTGGCCTAAAAACTGTGGTGCCTGGACTAGAAGTGGGACTTTTTTTAAAGAGCAAGTGTGATTTCCTATTGCAAAGAATCTGTTTGCCTGTCTCCAATTTACAATCTTGCAATCTTTACAAATCTCCAACTATATACAGTATAAATACAATTAAAATAAATATAACACAACTAGAGATGTTTACAAATAATTTATTATTTGGAGAGTATGGTATGTAGAACATTATTTTATGCCTCATTTTTGTATATCATGAAGCCAAAGCAAGCAGCAAGTCAATGACCTTGGACCAGCAATTACTAGAATGATCATACATAATGTATCGTTAGTTTCTATATAATAACAGGACACCCTCAATACACTATTTTCTTTCTTGCGATGTTAACTTCATAGGAAAAAATCTTGGTGTGTAGATTTATCTGCATAAAAATTAATCATAGATTAACAAACGATGACAGCTCCTGTGCAAGGAAAAAAACATGTAATCAAATTATCTACAGTAAATGAATTCATTAACACTTGTTTCTTCATTACATTAACAGGACGGTGGAAAGTCATCTTGTAGTAACAACAGTCTCTGTTCCCACAGTTTGATCTTCCTGTGCTATAGAGGACACTACCAACAACCTGCACACTTAATGAAAATTGGAATCAAGGTGAAACCACTTTAATTGTCTTAAATAAATGAATGCCCGTACTCACCGGCCACTTTATGCCCTGAAACGGGGGGGGGGGGGGGGGGGGCTATGTATAAAAGGTGCTGTAATTTCAACATGGTGAGACCAAAATGTATAAAAACACCCTTTAATAAATCTGAGAATCTGCACCACAAGTGAACTGTCTGATATTGATTTTTACTCATGTGAAATTGTGGAGTCTCTAGCGTGTGTGTGTGTGTGTGCGCGTTTGTGTATGTGCGGTGTGCATGTGTATGTGTGGCGTGCATGTGAATGTGTGTGCGTGCGTGTGTTTGTTGGGGGATTTGGGGGGAGAGAGCATTATTGTGAAGTATGCAATATAATGGAGGATTCTAAAAAATGGACAATCTCCACAATACCCAGTTCCAATTTTTTTTTATCTCACCTAACTGCCAATTTATTGTATTGTTTTCTCCAAGCTCACGCTGGACCTGTTCTGATCATCAACCATATTAGACACACAGGAAATGACAGAAAATGTACACGACACGTCCTTTATACACTCCCAGACAATGCCAAATGTCATAACTGCTGTAGCTGTAAGATGGAAATTGCAAACTGCTGTTGTACGGAAACACAGATTTATCAGCAATGATTTTTCTTTCTTTTTTTGACAATAGAAGGAAAACAGACTGCTGCTCCATGGTATATGATTCTGGACACAAAGTACCAAGCAAAAAAAAAAAATCATACAAGAAAGGTCTGTTCTTTAAGTCATTGCCCGATTTAAGCGCAATTAAAATGAGTTCGGTGACTGCACTTTACTTACTATTTGCGTTAGTCACTGAACATTCTAAGACTTGTCAAAGTTTGGAGATAAGGCCTTTGTGATTTTCAGCACTGACACAGTTTACCGGTGATTGCTCTTTTTTTCTGCAGTTGAACTGCCTGACATCTTATCACTGCAGACTGGCAGCTAAAATGTAAGTTTGCATTACTGTAGAAACAAGTCACCTTTCAGTAAAATGCCATTTTCCATCTAATCTGAAAATTACTGTCATTCTCCAAACTGTTCACTGGCATCAAAAGAAAATAATGTAAGAAAGTGTTGTTTATAAACACTTGCTATTCCCCAAATGTTGACTAGACAACTCGGTAAGGCCTCCGCACTCCTAGACTGCACAAACTATTTTAAAAATACATAATCCTTAAATTACATAAATATAAATAATTCATACAGAATAATACCAGTGTATTAGCATTCCTTCTTCGCAAATGGAAGAGATGTCCACAGTAGGCACCGTTTAAAATCCATCACAATTACAAATCTCGATGAGGGGTGTGACAAATTTTATTTCACGGTAAAAAAACCCCAGATATTAATCACGGCCAGCTTGATGCCAAGCACGCTGACAAAGACAACATGTCCACTGCCTTGCGCCTGGCATTGCAGAAGTTTCTCAACAAACATTTCGCCTTGCCACAAAGCCAAACATGACAGGCCTCTTCTCTGCAGCCTTTCAGTCAAATTGACTTTAAGTGAATGGATTCTCCCCATTCACATTTCAGACGCTCAAAGTCTGGTTGACTGATAGGCGAGAGAAGCCGGTCACACTTTCATGAGGTTGTGTGGTAAGAAGCTTGTGACAGTAAAAGGAGTGCCAAGAACCAAGTTTTCAAGGCAGATAGTTTCTGTTTGTCTTCACTATGATTTCAGTGAAAAAGAAAGTTAAGCTCTCTAAGAAACTTTTTCATTTATTTTCATTACTTATTTTCCTCAGTATACATGTTCATATGGCCAAAGCTAAAGCCGATGGTACCACAGTGACTGCCTCTCACCCTGCAAAGAGCCTGAGGCTGGTCCTGGATGACCGGCTGGACTTCAAGGAGCACATCACAGCAACATCATGGCCCTGTAGATTCCTCCTGTACAACATCAGGAGGATTCAACCATATCCGATCATGTACTCTACCCAGCTACTCTTCCAGGCTCTCCCCCGTCTACCCCCGCCTTGCTTTCTAAATGAGTAATACTACATAATACAAATGGTTCGCATCTCCTTCATCTAGGCAACTATTTTCTTTCGCTATTATCAAATTAAAAAATATTTTCTAAAATTTCTGCAGCCTAAATGCATAATTGATGCTTATCTAAAAATGAAATGATTTCATGCAATACCCATTCAAAACTCAAGCATACATCTATGTTGACAGAATAAATAGCCAACCTACACATTTTTTAAAAGATTGTACCCCACTTTTAAGTGGTAAAAACTGTTAAGTTGTGGGGCTCTCTCATTCCCCTAAAAAAAAACAAGCCACAGCAAAATCAAATAATCACAAATTTTCTGAGAAGAAAGTGCAGTGGACACGTACAGTATATACCCACTGATGAATGAAGCATGCTTTTTATAGAATGGAGCTAAAACAAAACTCAGTTATGATTGACACTGTATGACTCCACACAACAATTATATATTATTGAATTAAATACTGTCATCATAGTGAGGCAGGTGCAACTATATGTATGCACATCTCTACAGGTAAAACACTCCTGTTATTACAAATACAGGTGTCAGCTGTAGCCTGAATGCGAATACAGTAGATATAAATAGTTCTACACCTTTGGAGCTCTCCTGTAGAATTTTAATGATGATACTACTACATGTGTGTTTGTTCCAGACACTGGGACAGCAGAAAGGAAACCCATATACACAGGTAAGAATGGAACATTTCCAGACTGATTACTTTGAAATGCCAGACCAAAACATTCTCTTTTTAATACCCTTGCTTTTTTTTGTTTGGGTTGAGCAAGATGTATTTGCTATATTGATTGCCGAGGTGTTTACTAAAATTGAGATGGCTGTGAAGACAAAAAAAACAATGAAGCAGTTGCAGTCGACCTTCAAAGGGGAAAGCCTGCGCTTCAGGACAGGCCCGGTAAGAAATTCTTACGGCAGAGTTGGCCGTTAGTGGAACCGATAATTCTGTTTCTCCTTCTTGTGATTTTGCTATTGAAGTTTATTGATCCATTTTATGATCCTTTGCCTTTATGATGCAATAACTTTTGGAACAACATCACCAACAAATACATAAACTGTAATTGCTCAGTCAGTAGAATTTCATTACAGTCTGGTAATTACAGTCTGTGGATTTCCAGAGCAGTTCCAAACACTGGCATGCCATTCGTCAGTCAGAGGTGGGCATTCACACTTGGTAAAGTGGCTATTTTCATGCAGCTGCTTAAATTTAGTGGAAAGATTGACAATATTGAATATTTTTAGCAGAGCAAAGATACAAGTAAATAAATAAATTGCGTCTTTTAGGAAGAACAGATTTGTTCTCACATTTTATTTCAGTTTGTTTGTGTGTACATAAAATAAAGATCTAGCGGCACTGCCATATAAATGAAACAACGCACAACATCGAAAAAGATTAGAGAATGGTATATGCTACCCTTACTTCATGAACCTGTGCCAATATGTTGCATTTACTGGAAACAGTATGATTTTAAGTGGGGTTTCTTCTGTGAGGTATGAATATACCGAGTCAACAATTTTTTAGGTACTGCTCGTTAATGCAAATAGCCTGCTCCTCCAAACAGCTAATCATATGGCTGAAACACAATATATAAAGCATGTAAATGTGGTGAAGAGGTTCAGTTGTACTTTGACCAAACATTAAAATGGCCAAGGCGTGCAACCTAATCAGCTGTGACCATGCTAGGACTCTTGGTGCCCAATGTGGTGGTGGTTCCAGCATCTCAGAAACAGCTGCCCTCCTGAAACTTTCATGCACTACAGTCTCTGAATAACGGTGCAATAAACAAATGCGCAAATAATCTCTGAACCCATCAAACCATAAAGCAGATGGGCTACAGCAGCAGAAGACCATGCTGGGTTTCACACCTGTCAGCTAAGAACAGGAAGATGAGGCTACAACAGGCACGTAAACTGGACAAACCAAGCTTTGAAAAAACATTGCCTTGCCTTATGAATCTTGATTTCGGACTGTGACATACAGATGGTAGGGTCAGAATGAAATGAATTCTGATCTGAAACAGCATGAATCCATGGATCCATCCAGCCATGTGTCAACAGTGCAGGCTGGTGCTGGTGGAATAATGGGGTGGAGAATGTTTTCTTGGCACACACATTATGCCCCCAAATACCATTTGAGCACATATCATCTCAAGCTGGTTCCACGGTCATGACATTGACTGCGGTTTACTCCAACGGCCTGCACGGTCCCCAAATCTCAATCCAACAGCCCACCTTTGGGAAGGTTTGCAGCACGAACGTGTGGCTGAAAAATCTGCAGGAACTGCATCAAGCTATCCAGACAGCATGGACTAAAATCCCTAATAAATACTGAGTGTATTTATGCTTAAAAAAGCATTACTGCTGATCCTCACAAGTGTCCAAGAAAGATGTGATTGAAAGAAGAAAATTTCTTATGATTATACCACAACACGACTGAAATAATTTACATAAGAATTCATTAAACCATAATTTTTACTGCAACCATATCCATATAGCCTATATATTTTATAATCACTCCTGGTGATATATTAAGTATTTTACTTTGGTAAAATATATTGTGAACCATGTATCTACCAAGAATTCTTGATAGAAAAGCAATGTGCTCATAAAAACATTATTTGGAAGGTTATTACATGGAGCGTGATAAAACATTGGATTACAGTTTTTATAGTGGAAAAAACGACTACTGAAATATTAATGCAGATCGTTTTGTGTTATGTTCACTCTGGCCTTGAACAAGGAACAACACGTTTTAACAGTAAGCCAATCTAAGACCAAGTGAGTAGCTGGACTCAATATACCATGGAGTAATTGGCTATTAATCCCTACACATGATTTATTTCAAAAGCTCATGAAAAAGGAACATTAAGCATCATACAGAGAGAGAATTACCAGAAATGCCCCAGTTTTAGCAGTCGAAAATGGAAACTTCCATAGTTAACAAATACACTGAGCAGGATTCCCCATAGTCTTCCCTTCCCCACTGAATCTATTTTTGACGATATCATCATTATTCATCAGCATTTTGATTTTTTATTTACCTTTTTACTGTTATTTTTCCCCCACTGGCATGTAGGAAATAACAATGCCCATCAGGACACAACTAAAAGCTATTAGTACATTCATCAAGACTTCTCAGAAGCTCTATAATGTTTAATGGCTAATGCCTAGGCAAGACAGTGAAGTTGACTTAAACGCCATGCCCAGCAAAGGCTTTGTGAAGGTTTAATGTTTATGCTCTTAAAACTTTAATTGGTTATCTGCCTTTTACCCATTCATAAACATTAATTGTCAGGGCACATTAACTGCCAGATTGTTCTAAGACGGTTAACCTTCCAGAGGGAGCAGGCGCCATTGATTTCCCATATAAGTCCTTCGACATTAAAACCCCTCCCATAAGACTGGGGTTGATGTATATTGCATGATTTGGAATGGAAAATTCACTGAAACCCTTTCCTACGCTTCACTTTTCCAAACATTCACACTAATGTACAGTGGGAGAACAGATGTATTGAACACAATAATTAATGCATGAAGTTTGGGAGGGAAAAAGAACCAATTTCATGGGGGTGGAAAATGATGCACTGAATTTTATATCTGAGATAAATTCAAGCTTGCCATAGAACCATAGGTCTATATGGGCATGCAGCATTGAAGAGCACCATATTAAATATTCACATAAGGATGGAATTATGATGGTGGATGTGTACACGACAGTTAACTCTGTGTGTGCCTCACGATATTCAGCGACCAAATGCTTGTTGCATGTATAAAAACAGCAATAAGAGAATTATTTTCTCATGTTTTCCCTCTTCAGTGATGTCAACACTGGCCAAAATAGAAATGTTCATGAACTAAACTAGACTTGCGAGATGAAAAAATCTGTGGAGGGGCTGAGAGAGAAATGCAGTCATTCTTATATTTATATTGAAAAAATAAAAATAATGAAGTCACAAGTATTCTCTTCCTGAAAGAAAAAGAGAACTGCTCACTTCCATCAATAGGATGTGCTCTGTACAACAAGGTACAACAATACCGTTCCACGTTTCAAAGCTGTGCGCAAACTGTGAATTCTTCATGGCCTGTTGGAAATAAGGCTAACAAGGCAATTACAAAGGAGGCAAATACACAGCTGATGGCTGAAGTGGAATTGCATTCAGAACAGCCTACTGTCATGCTTGGCCATTTTGCAGGAACGCTGGAGTCGGGTCAATTCACAAATATAGCTCTAATTTAAACCATTTGCGGTAGAGGGCCAGGTTTTGATCTCATTTACAGAAGGTGTCTGGGAAAAGGAAAAGAACCAGCCTGTGCAAATAGGAAACTCAAACAGCTGTCACTCAAACCCTTTATTGATTCTAATATATGCATCATAAAACCCTGTCAGGCACAGAGGGGTAGGCAAGGAGAAGCCTCCTGAATTGTCATCTTATGAACCGGGACATTATGGCTGTCGAGTAATTACGCTCCCCCAAAGATGGTTCAACACACTGGAACGTCCGACTTTCATGTTGAAATAACGGCCCAGAGGTTCGGCTTATTGTAAACGGCGGGGGGGGGGGGGGGGGGGGGGACTCGGATTGAAACTCAATAAAAGGCGTCAAGCCCTTTGAACAGCTTTGTTTTTACGACGAGCGGGGGTCTCGCATTTCGCACCTCCCCCGTTTTTATAGCTTCCACCATTCCGAGGCATTTTCTTCTCGACTGCCCGCGCCCCCTCCGCTACCTCCACCATATGACTGACATGAGGGCCGTGTCCTCTGGGCAGAGTTGCTGGAGTACGGTTACACGCTCACTAGCCTTGGCCTCCCTAGTCCACCTCCACGCTACATCACGTCCCGGGTTGCATATTAAACCTTCCTCAGCACTCAGAACCCATTAATGTCATATCCCTGTGCCAATGTGCATTCAATACACGTGCAATCTGGAAAAAGCAGCCCGCAACAGTCTTCCTCCGCTGTATCGGTGCCTGTGAATCTTCAAAAATCAAACTACTTTCATAAAGCAGAATTTTTTTTTTTCTTATGCATAAGACGACGCACGGTGGTTTTTAACATTATTCAAATCCACCTGTGCTTATCCCACGCATCTTTAAAAAAGGGACCGATGAGAGTGAAAGCAAATGACCCGGCACCTGTGGGAGATCGGCCCTTTTCATTTGCCCGCCAGCCCATCTGCATCGCGGCAACATCGGTCTCTTACCGCGACGGCCTAGGCTCCGGCTGCGTGGGCTGACCAGCTATATGTCAGGCATCCAATTACGCTGCGCCCCCCTCCGTTCCCTGATGTATCCAGAGCACGGCGCACAATCTGCCACACGCCTGATAGCGCCCGTTATTCCGGTGAGCCTTGCAAACAGGGAAAACGTGCGGGAGCGCTCGTTATCGCGGACAGAAACCGCCCCGTCGCCGCGCCCCCTCGTGCCGCGGCCCGCCGTTCAACAGGAGGATTTCGACGGATTTGCGCCGCGTGAACCGGGCTAAAGCGGGACTCAAACGGGGCTCTCCGACCATGATCCAGGAGAGCCACAGGGCCCACTGCTTCCCTGCTGGCACCCAGCAATGCCTTCTTTTTTTTCATTAGAACAGGTGATTACGGTTAACTCACCCTCACCAGGTTTCTGGGGCCTGAACTGGCTATCAATTTTAGGGTTAAAAAAAAGGAGACCTTGTGGCTCTCCAGGACCAGGGTTGCAGACACCCTGCGCTAAAAAAAGAAACACCTGAAAGTATGCAGGGAGAGAAATGGTAAATGAGAAAAAAAAAAGCAGTTCAGCAGCTAGCTCGTTTTTTCAAGCGGTTGACGAAGATTTCAATTAAGGGCACAAAGGAAAAGCTGTGAAGAGGAAGGACCCTGAATGCTGTCCTTTTTCCACGCGGTGGATGAAAAAAAAAATGCCGTCGCTCTGTGAGAATGCGTCGCCCCCCGCCCCCCCCCCCCCCCCCCCCCAACTTACAAATGGAGACGGTGAAGCATGTCACCGCACATGTCGTGCCAGCGAGCCGGGGGCCGACACCCGGAGAACGCACAAAAGCGTCATGCATGGCGGCCCTCCGTGCCTCCAGTCCATGAGCGTTTTTCTGTTTTCTTTTTTTAATCACAAACAATGGAGAGTGTGACAGCGCGCAGAACAAAGTGGAACGTGATTCATGGGACGCAGAGAAAGCGCTCCGTTCACCGCTAATTTCACAAGCCCAGCACTGTAAGACATTGTGCTGTAAAAAAAATAAAAATATTCAATTCACAAGCAGGTAAGCACACAGACATGCTGTCATGCTGCATCAAGGGCTTTACATCATGCAGCGTTCTAAGCATTTCAGTTTTTCTGCCTCAATACACCACAATCTGCTTTCTATCGTAAAGTTTTTTTGTTTTTTGTTTTTCATTTGTTTTTTTATTTATAATTCTTTGGAAGATATCCCAGTTGCCATTGACCACGGCAGGAATTCACCTGGACGTATTTGTAAGAGCACTTTTACTGCTTTCATTTTATATGTGCGTGCTTGTCTGTTGAGGAGCCAGTACAACCTGTTCAATTTTATAGTACACAGTTATTGTGAAAGAGCAATGAAAACGTGCAGACCCTCTGGCTCTCCAGCACCAAGACGCACACGCACACACAAGCACACACACACACACACGTGTTTTTCTTTTCATTTTTATCAGAGTGGCCTCAAGTAAACAATTTTTTTCCCCCTAAAATAATATTCATTTTAGCTCATGAAGGAGAGCAAATGGAGGCTTTCATTTTTCCACGGCACACATTTTAAATGTGCTGACACACTCGCTTCGTTTGTGCACTGACATGACTCCGAGCAGCGACGCAGCAGACGGCTGCAGAGTCACTCCAGACGAGCAGTGTTACGGTGTCAGCACCTGTCATGTTTCCCTGAATGCTGAAATGAGAAACAGCATAAAAGGCAGCAAACACAGGAGAGCCCTGAAAGCTATTCACAGTGATGGCTACCAGCGCGGGAAAGGCGGGAGCCTCTGGATCGACCCCCGGGGGAAGGAGCCTCCCCCCCGCTGCTTATGAGCTCAATGAATACCAGATGATTTCAGCCTCGCTGCCAGAAGTCAGCCTTACAAATGAAAAAGATAACTGCCCAAGCCTGCCGGGTGGTGCAGGCCCAGCTAAACCACTGGTACAGTGCATCGGTCCACAGTCCCTGACTTGTGCCGGCTACTGGTTACGAGTCTGGGCTTTTCTCCTTGTCATTGCACAACAGCGACCCCTGTGGCCGATTTGGCACCTACAGTCTGCCTCGACCAGCGGCACATGAATCGTGCTCCTCTGAAGCAATGGCTGCGCCTAGTGACCGGCATCCAGTGAACGGCCAAGTAAAAATAAAAGGCATGGCACTGCGCAGCTAAGGCTAATCGGCGCTCGCCGCGATGGATGAAGCGCATTACAGGGATGTGAAGGGCCGCCAAGGGCTTTCAAATATAATTGGTCGTTCCAAATTTGGAGAAAATACAAAAGCGATGAAAACGGTCTAAAAAAAAAAAAAACCTCGTGGCCATGGGTCACTGTGATAACTAACGCTCTCACCATAAGAGTGATGCCGGTTCTCAGCCGTTTTATCGGTCTTCACTGCAATCACCCGGATCTCACTTCAGCAAGCTGGAAATGGAGTCCAGCTTTCTGGTCAAGCCTGAGGACCAAATTATCACTTCATTTCATACAACCTCTGTGTTAAGGGCAGCAATAAAATAAAAATTCCAGAGCTGCGTAATAAATTACCCACACCCTCTACCCAGTCAATATTGCCTTCCTCTACATTTTATCTTACTGAAGTGTGTTGAGCAAGGGGAACACATCTGTTGCTGAATGAACATCTGTGCCTATTTGCATATTAATGAATAATTATGTTAATTTGATTGCCAGTGGCCCCTCTATTGCAATGGGTTAAGGATATTCCCCTGTTTGATGTCCTGATAATTATTTTGTGTTCTTGTGCGCAAGGTATAAATTCCACAATGCATTTGTTTGCAGGGGGGAAAATGATAATCATCTCTACAATAAGCCATACAAAAACATAAACACTCAATCAACACTGGTTCATGGGGATCGGTGAATATGGGCAGTTTTCTACAATTTAAACAAGAACAAGCACGAAACCGTCTAGACCCACGACGCACGCGTCCTACAAAGGTCGTCCGCAGTGAGTCAGTGAGTGACCACAATTTGCGGCGCATAGCTCACGGCGGTGTCCTGCGCGGCGCTGTTGGAAAAACTTGCATTGCAACTGCAGGTATCCCTAGTATCAGAAGTTACAGTATTAGTAGTAGCATTTCAAATAACAGCCAGTGTACACCAGCTTTATTTTAATAAATAATCGGTACCATAAAATATGCTGGGCACCATAAAAACAATAATGGAATATGCTATTTATATATATATAAGTTGCAAAATAGAATACAGAAATAAAAGATATGCTTCTTTAATTTTTAATCAAAATGCTGCTTCAAGGGCACAATGGACTGTTTTGCCAGCTACCTGTCATACTGTTTTCTTATGAGTCACAAGCAAAAATGGTGAAAACATTTTGAATAAATGCCGTCATACACCGTTTATGACAATGAGCTTTCTCAAGGTCGATAATCAAATTCTGATACGAACATTAGTGTGAATATAGCCTAGTGTATACCTAAAGCAAAGAAAATGCTTTGTGAGCATCATTTAATAAAAAAATTGAAAAATAACAGATCCATAATGTAAAGGGTCAAAGATTTAATCTGTGGGTGGCACAGTGGTTCAGTGGGTAGCACTGCCACCTCACAGCAAGAAGGTCCAGGGTTTGAATCCTGTGTGGATTTCCTCCGGGATCTCCGGGTTCCACCTACAGTCTAAAGAGTGTAAAGAGGCAGTCTAATTGGAGACTCTAAATTGCCCATAGGTATGAGTATGTGAGTGAATGGTATGTGTGCCCTATAATGGATTGGCAACCTGTCCAGGACCTGTGCAATGCTAACTAGCTAATTAGCCACGTTATGACAAATTGTGTTATTCCATATTTACTACAGTGCCGCAGCAGAAGTCTGGAATTTAACGACTTCTAGTACTTTGCTACAAAAAAAATAGGCCAACAGCTCTCGAAGAAGGAATTTTTGTTCCAGGTGAGCAGTGAAGGTGTGAAGGGTGTCCTTGAGCACGTGGCACGATGCCCGATTAGGGAGCTAATCCGTTTAGTCTTTTACAAGCAAGTGAAGAGTACAATCACAAGTCCCTTCTCCTTTTTGCGGCATCTAACATCTCTTGGTGAAGATGAAACAGACTGACTCATGTCATTATCAACGAATGGGAACATATACAAACCTTTTCATCATTTGTCTATTGATAGGTGATCAAACACTGGCAGATATATATATATATATATATATAAACACAGTATATATATATATATATATGAAATGTGATGGGTCAGGTGGGTTAAACATCTCACACTCCAATCTTACCCTGATTATGGCAATACTCTGATTACTGAAATGGTCATGCAAATGCCTTATCTTATCTTACATCAGCGTAAGGTCATAATTCAAAACTCGACACCTGTTAAGACACCTGTATTTCTGAAATTTGAAATTTTATTTATTTACTTATTTGGTGCATGGTAGATTATTACTTATTCTGATTTATTTTGACTTTTCCAGTGTCAGGCCGAAGTTGAGGATCCCAAATAGCTGTCCATTGAGCATATTAATTATGGAAAGATGTAAAATCATGTAAACATGGCTACTGGAGTAATCACCTTACTTACATCCATGTGTATGCAACAATCTAAATACTGCCATAAAGTGATTACTCCCAATAATCAGGGTGTGTGTGTGCGCATGTAAATATAGCCAATGATCAAATGAATACACAAGGCAATCCTATATATATAGTCTCTTCTTAAGAAAGCATAAAAAATGAATCTAAAACCAATTAAATGCATTTGTGGACACAAAGGAAATGCCAGTATGAAGAAAGTATAATCAACACGATCTTGTACTCTTTGGGGAAAAAAGGCTTTTCAGTGTTAATCTTTAAAGGTCATCTGTTCTCCGGGGAATAGTTTTGGTATTACTATTACTGTAGGAGTTTATCGACAGATGCAATTTCTTCTGGGGGCAGATGTGCCTCCGGAGGAAGTCGTGCGTGACCTATATGAAAAGATAATTGGGGCACTGGTAATGCATGAAAACAAACAAGCAAGAAGAAAGGATCCCACTTACGTACGCCGATTTGTTATGCATTTGCTTGGCATTAACGGACTGCCAGTGTCTCCATGCACTTATTCCACATAGTTTGCAAAGGCTTCTGAGGCTTTTTATCGCTCACCGTGCGTCATCTGCTGATGGGATAAACGCCACAACAGACAGCCTTGTGAAATTAACAGAATAATCTCATTTGTTTTGTTTTGTTTGATGAGAACCATGATTGGAATCATTATCGGCAGAGACGCGCAGGATCGAGTTGAAAAGCCACCCACAGCTGCCGTCTGATATTCCTGTTCGGCATTCTGGGAAAACCTGAAAACTGCACCCTTTATCTTCCATTAGTATTCGTAAACAGGAATCATTATTAAACTGGAAACCCTGTAAACTACTTATAAGGATTCTAAAGTCTTCGCCTTAATTAAAGCTGATCCATCAAAATGGAGTAACATCGGCATCAACAGCAGCCTGAATATGACCTACTTTTCCCCTCTTTCCGTGCTCATGCAGTGTCTAAAGCAAACATGAATATGTGCTCTCTCTGTAACAAAGACAAGCTTGACTCAAAACAAGAAGAAAAAAAAAAAAGAAGATTGTCAGAGCATGCTTAAAGTAATGCTATATATCGGAGGAAATGGAGCTGTAATCTCAGCAATCAAATCACCAGGGAGCAGATTGCTGCTGCCCCCCCCCCCCCCCCCCACCACTCTGAAACCCGCTCTCCAGCCGGTTCACGATGACAGCTCCTCCTCTCCGCCCATTCAGAGGCACAAGTCAAAAAACACCGAACTGTAGTTTTTTCTTTCACAATCAGACCAGAAGCTTTCCGTAACAAAGGAGGCCCACGGGGGGCTTTGTTCAAAGATTGTGGGGTTGATGTCACCCAGAGCTCGTGTCACGGTTATAGGATACAGGCAGCCTAATCCCCTTCTTAACGCCCCAGTATATTAAGGCATTTCCCCGCTTTAAACCCCCCGGATTGGAATATCAGCACGGGGGATAGGCACCTGGGCCGTGACAGGCACAGCACGCCTTTCTCATCAATCAATATGACACGGCGGGCCACCAAGAATAACCTGCCAGCCCCGCCCGCTAAAATATCACACGGCCAATGAAAACAGACGAGGTCGCGGTGTGCCCGGCCATGCGATGTGGCGGGGAGGCAGTGCCGTGCGGCGCCGAGTCTCCGGCCCGAGAGCTACGGATGGGGGCGCCGGGCTAGGTGCCCTCCCCGGCTAACTCCCAGAGCACAAACACCTCCGCAAGAATACAGGGGAGGAGAGAGAAAGAGAGGAAGAAGAGGGGGACGAAAGAAGCGAGGGAGGAGAGAGAAAAGTACGAGAGAAAGCCTGAGACAGGGAGTGAGAGAAGAAAGAGAAAAAGGAAAAGCCAGAGAGATAGAGAGTGAGAGAGAGAAAGTGAGAGAGACAGCGAAAGAACGAGAGATGGAGTGAGAGAGCGAGAGAGAGAGAGATAAAGAAGGGGGGGGCGGTGGCGGGTGAGAGAGTGCGTAACAGATTGCGCCCTCGGAGGTGAGCCATGCGGCGTGACGGGGTGCGGACATGCTCCGACTGCAAGTCCGGCGAACCGCACCTCCACTTACCCCGCCGGACCAGATGCGGCTGCTCCGCCGCGGACAATGCCCGCCACTCTCTCAGCGGCGCGGCAGCCACACGGGCCCCCGCGAGGACGAGCGGATCGCTCCCGGGCCTGTTCGCTTCAGAACGCAACGGCGGACAGGACAGCGAGATCTCTTTGTTGCCGCTGGCTCCTCTTCTTTCGTAATTTCTGACAGGCTGCGGGACGCAGATTTAGATAGCCATCTCGCGCCACCCTTATTAGGGAGCGATTTATAAAAATGCATCCCAGGCGTCTCGCTACAGATGGGAGACCAATGTGGCAGGACTAGCGCTGATCTCTGTAATCCGTCCAAAGATACTGTGCGCGCGAATGGCACCGTTTTACGGAAAATTCTGGCAACGGCGCCCAGCTAATAGCATGAAAGGAGGCTTAAATTCTCACATAAAGAAGAGGCACTCCAGGCTCCATTACCATCGCAATGGCAGCCATTATCTTCAGAAGGCATAATATGATCACTGTCCATTTCATTTCAAGCAGTTTCGCGGCGTGTCACGCGAAGACAATATCACGCGTCTCTATCGTTTTACTGGCACCCAAGCCGGTGATGGGGCTCTCCGCTGCTGTACGGCCACTGTACTTTGTTGGCAAAAGCCAATTGCCTGGAACGAAGCTCCCGGTGCGCATTTTAGCGCATGACCAAATGGTGATATCCACCATTCCGCCAGGTTTAACATCAAAGCGGACCATGCATATTTCTAGATCATGCGTTTTGCATTCAAATGCGCCAATGTCAGTTCAGGAGCCAATCTATTAGTCCACTGCCCGCCCCCCCCCCCCCCCCCCCCGGATCCCATGGGATAAGGCAACTCCACGGGAATTCTCACCCGCATGTTTCATCTAAAACCTCACTTCCAGAAAGATTAAAGATTCCCTCTCCTTGTTCCTTCTGCTACCAATAAGTTGAGAAACCAAGGCACCAAGGTATTGAGAAGACAAATTGGCTGAAAGTGCAGGTTTCCTTTATTCATGTGGCTCACATCCCTCTCCACTGCTGCCTCTGGAATTGAACATAATTTAGAGTATATCACGTTAGCTCATATGACTATTTTTTGGAAAGGGTGAATAACTAAACCCCTGAGAAGTTTTTTGACCAAGTGATCATACTCAAAAGGTTCACCTTCTCCATCCCAGTATACTTCAGCCTAATCTAATTTCCAGATATGTAAACTCAAATCAGCTTTGCCTGTTTTGGTGCATGCATTCACACAGGATAAAGGATCATGTTCATGTTCATTCCCCCCTCCCTCATCCCTCTAGATAAAGGATCCCGTTTTACATTTTCATTACAATGCTTCTGTTGTGAGAGCGATACCAAACATTAACCTTGATATCTCTGCTCAACATACCGGGAAACTGCACTGTATAAGATTCACTGGAACAGAGGAGGGTATGAGATAGGCTAAATGTTTATCAGTTTCTCGTGCAACACTGAGCAAGTGGAAATCTATCTTGTCTTTAGATCTGATTTATAATTAAGGGCAAGTCAGCGTACAGCAAATAAAATCAAAACATTTCAGAGATGATTTCCAGATATGCACATTTCACAAAATGTGTTTTTCTCTCTGATCAGAACTCTGTAATGCATATAAAATTAAGGAGAACACAAGATTTTTTTTCTATCACACATATCCCATTTGCTTGCTTAAAAACAATTAGTATCAGAAAACTGCGTCTTTTGCATGAGGGCAATACCAAAAATGCAGTTTTTCTATGCGTTGTTCCTTACCAATCGAACGTAGTTTGTCCTTTTACACTCAGCCAAGACCAGTGCCTCTGAACTAAAGCGCACTGTCACCCGGTTATGCCAGTAAATCAAATTCTCTCTCTACAAAGACATCTCTTTCTGTAATAAATGCCAGGTGTCAGCCTGAATCCTGATATAACCTTTGCTGGCTTTTTAAAAGTATTAGATTCTTAATCAAAATGACCTAATGCGAATGATGGGGGAGGGAAACCGTGCACAGAACGCTCTTTTAACAGGCTGCCATTTCCTTTTTTTCTGTGAAGCTGCGTCGTGTGTGATGATCACTTGGGATGCGAGGTTCATTTCAGGCGAGTCGTACACAGTAAAGATCATCTTGTCCCAGGATGCGTAATGAAAAACTTCCCAGAGTGCACTGGGCAGCAAAGCCACTATGAATGAAAAATGCTGGACGCATTCAGCCATTTGAAGGTTTTCAGAACGCTGTCAGGAAGCTGTCAATGCGAGCGATACCCCAACTCAGTATGACACCGGCATTAGACGATCAAAGGCCTGGGTGTCAGAAAAGCATGTTAGATAACTTCATTGAACAGTTAAAAGTTGCTAAACCTAAAAGTTATACCGAGACAGACTGGGATGAAGACACGCTTATAAGCGGATGCCCTTGCTGTCAAAAAAATATATAAATAAGCTACAAAGTTGTGCTTCCACAGGCAACATTTTGCAGGTCCTTTTTAGGTCCTGCGTTATATAAACATCCGCAAAACTATGCCTCGGCAGCAAGTCTAGGCGTGTAAGCGTGTGCTGTTATATGAGATCAGTGCCGTGTGCATATACAGGTGCTGAAATTGAACTGGCACCATCTCCTGGGGAATGCCCTGGGCTAGATGGATCACTTATGACGAGTCAGCAAAGTGCTCGTGTGATGTAGCGCATTCCTGTGACAAGGAATACCGCCAGCTCTCGTATCACCGCAGACCGCTTCTCTCCGTCTAACCTTCCGTGTCAACACTTTCTGAACACCTCACAGAAACGAAGGGGAGAACGGTTCCGGTTTCCTTGTCTGCTTGCAACAGCTTTACTTGCTTGCTGAGACGGCATCGGAGCCAGCAACACCTTCCTGTGATCGTAATTGTTTCGCTGAGGGGCAATAATTGTTATTTTTCCGAGCGCGTCGCCACCGCTGAATTCGTAGGCCGAGGATTAGATCCAATTATTGAGTCATTTCGCAGAATCCCAGGGCAGGAAAGACTTTTGAAGAGGAAAAGCTAAGTAAATGGGACACTCTGAAATCCAGGAAACCATGATCCTCAAATACTCTGCTCCCCAGCTGCTTTGTCTAATTTTCTTGCCAGCTTTAGAGCAATTCCCACATTCGGGTGGGTGCACTCATGAGCATACATCAAATACTACCAGACGTGAAATTACTACCCGACTGCCATTCACTGTGTAGAGGTGAACATAGAAATCCAGCCATTTATTTCTGTATTTCTCTTATTCGAATCCAGTAAGCCTCATAGGACAATTGAGAAAATTAATTGGGAACACATACCATACGATTTCGGCAATGCATGTTTCACAAGAGTGAAAGGTGCAGAATTAACCCAGCAGACTTTCAAACCCATCCCATATTTATTGGAATACTTACTCATCTAGGCACACCTGATAGATTAGGCACAAATACAAAAGGGGGGAGGGGGGAGAATTGGATGATAAATTAGGATACCTGGCAAATCAATAATTTTGAGTCTTTTTTTTCTTTCTTTCCTGACAATGAGAAATTCCCCAAAGGTTCAACAAACTCATTATACATGGGCACAGGATAGAGCAAATATGCCTGCCTTCCCACTCTCTGACTAAAACCTGAGTTATTTGTGCAAGCCAAGTCATCGCTGTTGCCGGCTGTTACCTTCTCTCTCATCACCCCGGGCTGATCTTCCTCGAGGTGGTTTTCGCCCGCGATAAAAATCAGCACATCGGAAACGCGGCATTTCACAAGGCAGCCGCCCCGTCTCTCTCTCTGAAGGGATGGAGGTGGGTGGGGGTGAGCTCCGCCAGTACGGGCGGCGGTCCACGGAGGTGCCAGACAAGGCCATCCCAGAGCAGAGACAGAGTCACGTCTCTGATGAGTTTGAAGGGGGGGAGGGAGGGGGGTTCATAGCCAGGGTGACCCACCACCGCCTGCTCGAGAGAGGCTTCGGGGGGGGGGGGGGGAGGCTATCACCGGGGACAGCTGCACAGCGTAAACGCCTTCCCGCAGATTAAATGAGCAGAGGCAGATGGAGTCCCAAGGTGAACCGCGGGCGTGAGAGCAGCCCTGGCGTGGAGCAGCCCTGGCGTGAGAGCAGCCCTGGCGTGAGAGCAGCCCTGGCGTGGAGCGCTCGCGGCCTCCGTTCTCACACACGCATCGCGCTCATTGTGTGGTTTTCCCCCCGTCTCCGATGCCTCCCGAGAAGCGTTCACAGATCTCCCGATCAGCGCTGATTACACTACTGAGCGCAGTAATGAATCCCATCCCAGGCACTGCGGGGGACAGCAGCCCAAGAGTTAGCTGGTGCATTGTGCCCAGACTCCTGCTATAGAAATTTTGGAAGCCAGCAGTGACTTTTTAGCACATGTTCACACTAAAAAAAAAAAAGTTCCAGGGAACTAAAGTCTCTTTCTTGGGCCCGAAGCAAAGCACTATGGTTCCATTTTGCCCCAAACTCACAATTTTGGGTAAATGATGGTGTAGACAGTTTGAGTGTGGCGCACGCTGTATATTTTAGTTCGGAATGGGAAACAGAACATTCTGGACATGTGTAGCATGACACAATCGTGATTGGCTACAGAACAAAAGCTCCTAGGCTACGGTGTGAAAAAGAAGCGATCCTTATGAGCTGTCACTGCAGTTCCGAAGCCGGGTTTCTCAAGAATATAACTTTAAAGGTGGTTATGAGGTGCCATCTCAGCCGCGACTTGTCTTCATCTTCAATTTTTTTTAATGACATGTTTTATTCATTGAAAGTTCTTCTGGGCACTTTTGACTACACATATGTGTATCTTAGAGAAATAAAGATCTTTGCCCTATTTTCTTCTCTAATAGCTACATTTTTAAGAATGGTTAACGATGGATGGGTTTGTGCAGGTTGGCTGCTTTGCTGAAATTTATACTCGTAGTCTTGACTTTGTATTATTCTATACACAATAACTGAGAGCTGGATTTGATAAACATTTGTCAAATAAGTGCAAGTGACAGTTGTTTGGACAGTTAATTTCAGTCCCCTCGCTAAATGTGTACTTGGTGCACTTGCCCACGCAAGGGTGAAGCAGACCCGAAGATGGGGGACAGCAACGTGACCGCACTAAAGCAGCGAAAGTGAGTTTACATACTGCATTAAACGCGGGATGTGAAGAAACCCCTCCACGCTACGCCTGCTACACCGAGCCAGATTAGCACGGCACAGCCAAACGCGAATTCACCTCCAAACAGAGGCGATGTAATCCATCCCAGCTATAATTTCCGCCCGCTCTGGGAGGACCAGTGATGTTCAGGGATGAGCTCGAACCCGCCTCCTCCACAGGCAGAAGCCAGGCTCCCAGGTGAGGAGCGTTCACTGCAGCCGGCGCACAGGTTTTCTTTCCTTTTGTTTTATGAATGCCAAGGAGACTTGGACAGGCCGCCCCAGGGGAACACACATGATGGATGGGAGCCATCTAAATGGATATCAGGGACTCTTTAAGCATACCCCTAAACACTGTTAAAGGCTGTGATGGAAGGACGTGCTTTTCGCACAGTAACTCTTGAAATACGTGGTTACGTGTACTTCTCGTATTGCCACTGGAATTTCCACGCGCTTTACAAAACCATTAATCGAATTACGGCACAGACCCTTTACACAACGGAACGACAGGCAAACAACCAGCTGAGGCAATATATGCCAGAGAACAAGTCAAAAGAAAAACAGAAAGTAATTTTCCTTTTATACGGGCAACAGCCATATAAGAGATGATCTGTTATTTCCCTGGGCAGCCAGAAGACCCCCTACGGTTGCTCAGAAGTCGAACTGCTAGATTTGCATTTATAATATACGATAAACAAAATGTTCAATTATTAAATTCTCAAAAGTCATCCAGTGCGCATCCGCGTTTCTCAACTGCGTCACCGCGAAGTGTCACACAAATGATATCTTATGAGGGGTCACTGAATTCAAGTCAGGGAAAAAACAAATAATGGCACTGCAATATTAGAGCCTTCAGAGGAACTTATGAAATGTCTCGGATGTGGCAGGGATTCATAAACATGGCGATTAAATTAATCCCCGTTTCCTGTTTAGTGCGTAAGTGGCTAAATATCGATATTCCACCTCCTCCACGGCTAGACTTTGACTCTCATTCAGGATCTCTGTGGGGCAGTAGCCCATATACCATGCAGAGAGGTCAGTTTCGAATTCCATTAAATTATATAAAAAACCCTTCCAACTCCTGTGGCCATTTCTGACGCCTTCCCCGCTGAGTTAAAATTTAGAGTTCAAAATTCTGTTATGCATATAGTACATTACATTCAGCAGAGACTCCAATAGCAACTAAAAGTTGTAAATATAGAAAGTGAACACAAGCACATCGATGAGGGTTATGAATCAACTGCACCCGGTCTGTCTAATAACATTCCCAAGACCAGCAAACGAAAGTACAACATCGATAAAGCACTAAATGTAACTTAGCCAGTATAGCTCCAAAATACAAATCATTGTTTCATATAGTTAATATCAATATAAATCCAATAGTCATGCAATTACAATCAAAAGGTAATTATGCAGGGAGAACAAGCTATGGTGAGGGAATACAAAGGCAGTCGATATGCAGGCAAAACAGGTGGGTCTTTAGTATGAGTCGGAAAATGGCCAACGATTCTGATTTCCTGACCTTCTTGGGAAGTTTGCTCCACAACTGTGAGGCCAGTGACTGGGACAAGCGAACAAGCAGGGAGAGGAGAGGCAGACGCCCCAGAGCTATGGAGCACGGTCAGCCCAGTATGTAAGATTTAAAAATTAGACTGAAGGCATTATGGAGTTGTTCCATCCATCGTCCTGCAGGCTAGTACCAAAGTTTTAAAACTTTCTGCCAGCTGTAACAGGTAGCCAGTGAGGTGAAATGAGGAGGTGTGAGAACTGAGAAGGGAACACGCTTAGGAAGGCAGTGGACTATATATAGTATATTAAGGCACACTTGTCAAATAGGCCTTTACTGTACAAGAAACCAGGGAGCTATAAAAAATTAAAAAAATGAACCAAGGAAATTGGGTTGATCCTTCCCTAATCTTCTCAGGTGAGAAGTTAGTTTCATCCTTAGCAAAAACCTGAAGAGACTTGTTAAATCACGAATGTCTGTAATCACCACTGTTGTGCTGAGCAAGAAAAGAGCACTTTAAAAACTGTTAAGGTGTTGAAGAGAAGCAAGGTTGCCTTGCTGTGCCGGCTCGGGAGGAATTCTATCATTCGCCGTATGAAACTGATGGGATGGATGTGGAGTACTTAGTAAGGCAATGCACTTGTATTAAATCACAAACTAATTAAACTGCAAAGGACATGAAGCCTCAAAGAATTTCTGCCCGGGTGTATTGCATATGTTATATCTTCCTTTTTTTCTCAGATTCAGTCCCTTTGCAGCCTCCAAAATGAAATGCGTAAAGAAGTTAAAGAGAAGGCAGACAATGCTCTCACCACATTAAAAGTACAGTATATTACAAATAATTGTATTTGTCAGGTTCAACCTTTTAGCCTTCATTCCAAATGGGAGGGGCTATGTATAAATAGGGCTATAATTCCTACAAGGTTCACCTGATATGGCTGTAAATGCCCTTAAAATAAGAGACAGTCTGCACTTTAATCTCATAACCAACGACTTCAAAACGAGTGTGCAGGAGAACAGAGCCAAAACAAAAATTTAGTCACTGCCCAAATACTTACGGCTTGCAGCATACTGCACTACTTGGAACTTGCAACATTGTTGGATATTTAAATGTGATAAATTACAGGTTCTTTTTCAGTCATTCTCTCGAGAATAATTTTGTTAAAAACATGTACCTACAGCCTGATCCGCTAATTTGTTTCCAGTTCATTAACACCCTGAAGACTCATGTGTCATTAATCCTATTTCAGAAGGGGGGGGGGGGGGCAGAGGGTCATTCAGTGGCATGCAGGTAAAGCATCTTGAGGTAGGCATGGGTGAAATGCGCTGATTAGTTTGGTTATGAGACTGGAAGCCTAGTGATGGATTGTTCAATCAGTGTCATGCCTTTCTGGAGGGAAGAATGATGGCATGTGCTGTAGGTAGATTATATTTTCATTCCGCCGATAAACGTAGTAGACATCACCGGGGGAAATGCTGGGGAAAACATCACAGTGCACAAAACATGCACTCCACAGGGAACCAACCCAATCAACATGAGAATCTTTGCTTTTCTGTTATTGGCTGTTGTTCTGCTACTACTACTACTGCTACTATTATTAATAATAATAATAATAATAATAATAATAATCCTAATTATTATTACTACATAACCTTTTATTATAAAGTTGTGAAGGCCTTGTCCTGTTTGAGGAGAGTACTCTCATACAGTATGTACTCATTCAATTTAAATTCTGAACAAAAAGGATCGGACGACCTTGGTAATCCATGAAACACTGCCAACACTACACTACAAACATAGCACCTGTTCTTTTTCTGTATTCGCCATGTAAATGCCAAATTCATTGATTAATTAGATTAACAAAGGACACCGGTCTTGAAATGTAAACTGGCAGCCCCACAAGACAGGCATCACACGTCGGTGCGTCACGTCAAGGACCTACTGGACCGAGCGAGGCCATCTGTGCCCGCGTTGGGCAGCTCAAACCACCAGTAAATAAAGGCCCGCAGACAGAGATTGATTGTTGGATCAGACACTTATGGAGCGGTGGGGCGGAGGAAGGAAGGGAGACACAACCGTTTGCCAAAAGACCCATCACTGCACTTAGGCGCGTGATGTAAGGGCCATTTACGGTCCGCGCTATTAAAGGCCCATACACCACAAACAAAAACACACTAAAATGGACGCAAATCATATTCAATGGCTTTATTATTTAATGGGTGCATTAAAGCCAGGCTGCAGTGCTTCACTTTATACTCAGCATTAGATGGAAAGGCTTCTGAATCCAGGGCCATGGCCGTGGGACATTAGAAAGTGCACACGACGGAAGGCCTACTGTGTACTGATAAGGCCCAAAAACAAAAACGGGATAATCTCAACAAAGGTTCTCTCAAAGGCATGTCCCTTGTATCTCAATGCACGACTGCAAAATGAGCTCATTAACAATAACCACGTTCCATTTCATCCCTGTTCTAAGTTTGTCTGATTATGAGGAAACAGCTGCATTGATTGAATATTTCCATGCATCACAATGTGATGCTGAAATGTAGCACCATGTGTGGGTGTGCGCATGTACCCTAAGTGAATACAACAGATGTAGGTGTTTGCACCTTCAAGGTGGAACTCAAAGGTCGGTGGAAACCTGACTGCGTTGATTGCCAGTTTCACACTTCAAATTAGCTCTCCGCAGCTCTCGTCAAAAACGTTTTTAATTAGATGCATGGCATACTGAACAAGCACTCCTTGGTTAAGGGCTTGTTTTAGGGTTGAGTTTTTCTGGAGGTTGTGTAATGGCACATAACTGCTGTACGCGCATGTATCTCATTACTTCCAGTAAACCTCATACAACAATTATTACATTGCAAACCTATAAAAAATTAGGCCCTGTCACAGAGCAATGATTTATGGCGACCAATTAAACACTGGTCCCAAACTGACTTGATTAACGGGAGACTTCATTCTCTGCATTACTAATCCTCCACAATGAGAAATCGACTGCCACTTACTTTAAGTTTATGCAGGTAGAACTTCACACATTGGGGACAAGGAGCAGAACGCGACTCAGTCAGGATTTAAGTTACTGCTAAAGCCTGCTATTTCAGATCTTCCAACAGGGGCCTCTCAACAGAAGCTCCACATTTTGGCAGGGTTATCGGGCCCCGGCCCACACGACTTCGCCACGTTTCATAGATAAGTCTGCCGATGACAAATGGAATACGGCAGAGGCGGGGGAGTGCAGAGAACGGGCTGCTAGGCTACGTGCGCCACGGTCTCTCCCTTTGTTCAAATAAATCACCCAGAAAAAGCCCACCTTATTTCACATGCCACCAGCATCTCGACACAAAAAACACACACCTGACACAATGGTGTCAGTGCTAACGTTGTCTTTAGAAAAGATATAAATTAAAATGGCGTTGGCGTTCAGAAGGGCAGCTTCAGTCAGCGACAGTTGGTTTACAGTTCATTATGCATCTGCGCGTTCACAGGCCGTTGCTTTATGCAAAAATATGATCCTGATATGAATGAGGATGCACCCCCAAGGCGGAGATGAGAATAGAGCATGCTAACTACTTTGTCTATTTTTGTTTTGCTCTGTGCCTCACAATTACTGAAACTAGGTGGACCCTCCTCTTCACATTCACCGTTATGATGTCATCAATCTCGCCGGTGACAGGGCCATCCTCTGTCACAGAGCACGTTGACAGCTGCTTTGTATGCCATTGCATGTCACAGTATCCCAGCGCGTGTTGCTGTGATTGAGGGGTGCCCTTCGTCCCCTCTGCTTCAGTCAGATCCATCAACCCCCTCAACCAGATTCACATTTAAACTTTGCAGGTTTCAAACAGCACCTCAAACCACTGAATGCCAGCTGTGGCTCAGGGTACCGGGCACACTGCAAAACACTCGGCTGCTTCGCCATGGTACCCTACGACTCCCGTGCACAAGAGCCAAACCGGACACCAGTTGAAGGTCTCAAAAAAGAAATTGATCATCGGCGAGCGTGAAGCGGGCAGGCCATTAAATCCGCGGAGCGGTGATGTTCTGCCCGGGCTCCCACCGGGGGACATTACCAAAACCGGTCTTTGTGACTGATGGGTCTGGGGAAGCTCGCTCTAAATCATGCGGTAATGGATAATGAGACCGTTATGGACCATCTCCAGTCATACATCTGGTGTTGAGCGCGGCTCGGGAAGCTGTGTCATCTGTTACAATCTGCGAGGGGGACGTCGGGGGGAAATTTCCTACGCATTCATTCACATACACAGAATCGCTAACACCTCGAGGGCACGTGAAGGGGGGGGGGGGGGAAAGTGCAGATTTACAAGCGGTCCTCGGCAGGCCCAGCCAGGGCTCGGCCGGCGCTGTCTCCATGGCCGGGTCCCGCGAAATTCATGGCTTTCCGCGGATAACATTGGCCGGGAGCCAGGGAAGGAGTCTTCGGCAAGTCTTCACTTGACAAAATATTGAACAGGCCACGCAGTCCATAAATCCTTCAGGGAGCGCACGGCTCCGCTCATGTAAAGCAGCGGCTTAAAGGGCTCGGGCCCACTCTCAAACGCCGTCAGTTACGAAGAGGGCTGGGAATGCATGGCCTTCGGCCCTCCTGTTGTTGACTGTTGAGAACGCTTAAATCACAAAGACAGATTTGCACAGCTGACTCCGAGCGAAGCAATCCGAATTACACACACCCTGGGAAGAGCTTCTGTAGCCGTCAGTCTTTTCCTGACTGACATTTAAATGTGTGATTGGATGATGCATCCCTTTAATTCGGTGTCCTGTGCAAACGTACATGGACAGCAGAGAGGCACTTTAATAAAAATACGCCTTTCGCTGTGTCCAAGTTCAACGGCGCCGCCAACTGCCAAGGACCAAAAACCTTAAGAATGTGCACATATGTTTGCAGTAACAACACATGCTGCTTAAATAAGCATAATGTGATGAAAGCAATTCGATCAGAATTTATTGGGCTATAAAATATAATGGAGGCTTAAATATCATTACAACAGAATTTTAAATGCCAATTAATTTACTTAATTACCAGAACAGTGCAACATTATAGAGTGCAGTGGCATATTGTTGAAGACACAGCTCCTGTACATAAAATTAATTAGATTTCTTTTCACCATCCTGAGTTAGAACTAAGAAGTATGGAAGTCCGCAGAGGCGATGCAATATTTATTTCTTTCAGTCCTGTTATCTCAAGATAAGGACTTATCTCATGATCTGGGACATAAAAGTTCTCATGATTATGGGATAACCACTACAAAGTCAATGCACAGTAATTGTGTGCGATGGACTGGGGATATCACAGCATTACTCTATGAATATGTAGATTAAGTTATTTATTATATTTATAGCAGACCTATCTCAGTTACTATTGAAATCTTTTCAAACAGCTAACGTTAAAGCACTTAAAACTTTTTCAGTGCAATTGGCACAGGCCTAATCTACAGTTAATTAAACACCAATTTCCCAACAAATCAGTAATATGTTGTAATTATTGTTTTCGTATTATATTTTGCACATATTGGACAAAGTTCTGTACAGAAGTCCATAGAGACCAAACAATATATAATTTGACATTGTTTCTATCAGCAACCAAGTTTCATTCATTGATGAGGAGACACAGCAGTTGGATGTCTATTTATTTAAATAAGATTTTAGCCTTGATTTGTGCATCCACTTATCTATGAATGTATCTGTCAGTATATATTATTTCTGCCTCTGTCTACTTGCATCAGTCAGCATGTCCTGTCTGTCAGATGGGCTTGTAAATTAGTCAACTTAATTTCATTTTCATTCTTCTCAATGTGCTTTAAATATTGAAGTCATCTAGAACAGGCTACCCTGTCTGATTCCATGGAGGCTGTCAGTCATGAGGTCCATCTGTCCGTCTGCCTTTTGTCAGGCGCTGGCTGCTGGAGATTTATTAAGAGTTTCCTCAGTATCTTTGGACAGCTTGCCCACTTATTCTCGAGCTGTCACTCCGGTCACTCTGAGTAAAAGCAAGATGGCCCCCATCCATCTCTGCTCTCCTATCGGTGGGTGGAGAAACATTTGCTCACAGACACAATGCATTTTTTAAATAAACCTCAATTCTGCTTCTGTATGAGAGTCTGGTTTTTAAATGACCAAAATCTGCAAAAGGAGTGTTGCAGTAATTACACACTAATTGAAATTAATGGCACCAAAACACTAAACAGCTTTAATCTGCAACATTTGGCAGTAACCTACTGGGCAGAATAATGTGGGATTTTTTTTTTTTGTTTTTTTAAGTTCTCAGTACCCTTATATTTTAATACGTTTATATGACTGCACTGCCTGGACAAATGAAAATATGAGGTTCCATGTCAAAAAGGCACCCTTTCTGACAAAGCATATCTTTAAAAAAACAAGATTTGATAAAAAAAGAAACCAGATATGATACTTCAGAAAAATATATTTTTCTCTGGGAACTAAACACAAAGTGCAAAGAACAGACCAGAATGCATTCTCACTCCTAAGTAGGCTTTGGTCTGGATTCAATCAACATTTTTTTTCATCTTGACTCACAGTTAAGAATTGTTCTCCGCACCAAGTTTGCAAAGAAGAAAAGAGTCTTTGTGAAGAAAAGAATTACACTGTGTTCCACTCAAATTAAAGAACAAATGTACATCAAATCCAAGCCTTTGTATACACAGCAGATGAACACCACAAAACTGTTTTTTTTGTTTTGTTTTTTTTTTTTTAGATCTGACAGATTTTATTGAAGATATTATATTAGAACTGTAGTCTGAATCTTTTCTCAACATGACATTCAACGGTTAAATCATTTTAAATATTTCCTGTAGCTACCCTGAGATATATCCATCCACTGGATTCAAGTCTCTCTCTCACTCTCCCTCTCTCCATTTCCATCTCCCTCAGCCTCTCCAAAAAGCACATAGGACATTTCAAAGTCACAAAGGAATATTGCTCCGCTAGCACTAGCTATTTTAATTCAGATTGTGTGAGGTAAAGGGAAAAACACAGTGAAGTGGTAAATAATATTAGAAGAGGTAAATCTGCAAGGTACTTTGAGCTAGGAGTCAATTATGAATGGCAAATTAGAGAGGGAAAGACGGGGAGCCTGTGGAGCACACGGGCATTGTTATGTATTCTGCACAAGGCCTCGCACTGATGTTGAAGGCTTGATTCATCTCTCAAGGGGCGAAGATTAGCTGGGAGTCTGGGGGCCTTTTTTCTCAGTTTAATAGGGAAAGCAGACAATATTCTTGATGGTAGGAGTCCTTGTTGGAGAAAACATTCAGTCTGAGGTATATGGGATAAATGGAGGCAACTCAAAAGGGGATGGAGAAAAAGGTCAGCCCGATGTCAGCCAGTCAATCTATCAGACAAGCAAGCTGATCTGTGCGCTGTCTCATCCCCACGGCTACGCCTGGCACATGATTACTCTGGCCCCGCTCAAAATCGCTACAGTAAACGGCTGAGCGTTCTTGCCGGGGCTCGATTTTAAATGCGTAAGAAACTGTTCACACTTAGCGTGGGCCTATATTAGGGCTTGCATTATGCACACACACGGTCACATCTTCATGAGCGTTTATGAGTCACCACGCCACGTTCTGTAGCATTCCAGAAAAACTCCTTCAAGTCATGCCAGCCAATATAGAGTGACACAGAGCGTGTTAAAAACTGAGGGGAAACAAACTCTGTTCAAACTAACTGCATTAATCAAATAGCCATCACTGCCAAAGTTTCAGCATTGTAGACCAGGTATGTGCATGGTCATAACTTGAGGAATGTTTGATTTTTATTCTGTCAGTGTAGACTATTAGCAACAAACCATGTTAGTTATGTTAAAAGCATATAAACAATACGAACAACGATTCCACCCATTTGAAAACATGCGGTACTGATACTCTGCGTTAGCGGTCATAAAATCACATTTGTGTGTAAAAATGCTTTGACAGCATAGAGGGCGAGGAGCCCACACCTCCACAGTAGGGAGTGTGGACCTTATACAACGGAGCATATTGTGCCAATAAGCAGACTCAGCATTGCATTTAGCAACGGAATGCACACGAATCCCACCAGAACTAAATCTAATTAGGTTCCCAAAGCTACTGCCAAGAACATATTTGTTTAAATCTGAAGTGGGCTAGCAGGGTGGGCTGTCAAAGCCCTCGCATCTCCCTTCATAGGACGAAACTCCGAGCCCAAAACAGCATCGCAATGATAAAGCCAGCCTTTGAACACTCCAGACACCTGGAGGACAGGGGCGTGATAAACAGTCTCTAAATACCTTGTGCCGTGGGGTTTGCTGAAGAAGAGATAGCGCACAATGTAAATGGATATAGATATTAACCACAGAAAGAACAGTTACAGGGAGGGTAAGTGAGCTTTCTCACCATCAGATTAAATAAAGGAATTTTTTTTTTTTTTAACCTGATTCTGTGTCTATTTTTATCACACAACTTTCAAGCCAATAACAGAAAATGTAATTCTACTTGAAGGTTGAATTAATAAAATAAACAAGTTACAATTTATATTGATTGAACTGAAATCAAGATTTGCTTCCCTTGGTTCAGAAAAGCACATATTTCTCACTTTTTCAACTCTTGCTTTATTTATTAACAACACACAGTGCCTTCGCAATGATTTCTTTGACAGGCCAATTTACAAAAATAAATCCAGTGGTTTTAAAATCCAGTTGACAAGCAATTGACAAAAATAAATACAGTGGTTGACTGAGGTTGTGCTGGGAATGCAAACTACAATACATTTGTGATACAATTAAATGATCCAATGAAAATTCCTCCAGGAACAGTGCTGCCATTGCCCCCTTACTACATACTGTGACACTGTCATAGTAGACACATAAGTAAACGTGTTGGAGGTAATGCCTATGGTCACAGCCAATTCCTCTGTGTTGAATATTAGCA
Source organism: Anguilla anguilla (assembly GCF_013347855.1). Taxonomy (NCBI): domain Eukaryota; kingdom Metazoa; phylum Chordata; class Actinopteri; order Anguilliformes; family Anguillidae; genus Anguilla; species Anguilla anguilla. The sequence continues at coordinate 23,489,991 of NC_049209.1, forward strand.
CTATCCAAGTCCTTTGCACGGCACATTTCAGCAGAACAGGGAAATTGACCCTGTATAATGTTGATCTTGCCACATAGGCTATATTATGCTCTCATCTTTGATGGACTGCAGTCTTTTTTAAATTATTCATTTATTACAAAATCACATCAAGCAGCAGAAATGCCAATGTGCCTCATCTACTTCCAGGCATAACCAGTCAAATTCAGCATCATTTGCAAGATTAAAAAGCAATTAAATTTATAATTGCAGTCTAATTTGAAATAATAAGCAGGCAGCACCCCCAACCCGCAATTCACAAAAGCTGCCAAGTGCCCTCATTACGGGTAATTTGTGGATGTCCTACATACTCTTCTTTAGAAGAAAAAAAAATCATTCAAATTAATCAGCTGATGGCAGGGAGGATTCTGACATGTGCCACATGTAATAAACGCAGACTGTAGAATTAATCCATCAAAAGATAACGTATGAAACCATGAAGTAATGGGCTATTGATTCAATGACACGGACCACACAGGCCATACTGAAAACAAGAAGGCAATGAATGCAGTTTCCAGCTAGGAATTCCATGCAGAAAAAGTATTGTAAAACAATTATGTAATATTAATTACGGTAATATTAAAGCAACAGCTGCTGTTCTTCCGAGAGGGCAGGAACTCTCTATATGCATACTGTGATGCCAGGAAGGATGGCGCAGAGGCAGTAAGGGCTGCTAATTCTGAGTTCTAGGGCGCTGTCCATTCAGCACCACAACTCTTTCCACTCCCTGTCGGAGTAGCAGGACACCAGGCAATGTCCACCCCACTCACAGGCAAGTAACAGTCATGGGTTTTTGCCAATCATAGCAGCTGCTACCAGGTGCCTGATCTGGTGGAAAAATAAAGTGTAAATAAATAGTGTGTGGGTGTGGGTGTGGGTGTGTGCGAGAGAGAGAGAGAGCATAACAGAGTGTGCGTGTGCGTGTGCGTGTGCGTGCGCGTGTGTGAGAGAGAGAGAGAGAGAGAGAGAGAGAGAGAGAGAGAGAGAGAGAGACTACCTGCGTATCGGTAGATATGAGCAAGTAGTAGTGTACTGCGGCCAAATGTGGCAAAAATTGCAGTTTTCAGGTGGCAGAACAAATGTTAGCTGTGGTCAGGTTGTACTACATGTCCTATGTTTTCATTGCCTCCAGGAAAATGAAAACGAATGTCAACTCACTTCCATTGTTCTTCTTTTTCACCTACTATTTATTTTTCAATCTAAATCCGCAGGATGCAATGCAATCAGTATGGGGACCTGGCTTCAATTCTAGCATATTTATCAACTGATGGCTATAATTTGTGGCCTGCGTCGGGTTGCTGTTTGCATTTAAATTCATCATTACCAACCACGTTTTCCCTAGATTCCCCCTAGATCACAGGTGTCTCCAAACGCTACGGAGAGGCCACCGATATTCATTATAAAACGCGCTTAAGAATTCCGGTTAGCGTTGCAGGATAAAAACGAAGGCTGCGTCGAGGTGAAATTCTCCAGCGCTTGAGCTGGGGATATTGGTGGCGATATTGCAGCATGCACGCCTGTGGGCTGCCTTTGGCTCTGGCCGTCGGCTGCGGCGGGATGGAAATCAGCCTCGGCGAGATCCGGAGAACAGATTACAGCTGCACAGTCTCTACAGCAGGCAGCTTCATATTGACAAAAGAGCACAAATCTGGACCAAGGGGGAGCATTCAATCTATCCGCAGTGGGGCTCAGTCTTCAACATGGATCCATGTGTTTAATACAACAATACCAAATATCACGTTTTTTTTTACAATGTTTTCTAACAGTCACTGAAATTAACACAAGAATGGTGATTAAGTGCAATAAAAAGGCAATGCTGGTAGACAATACTTCCTGTGGGTTAATACTGGTCTTGGTCTTTATGGGCATAAATAGACCCTGACAATTGATCCTTGCAACAGCATCAGTAATGAACGCAAAATTATAATACACTAGATACGAAGTGTGCATCCCCTATATACATGAGCAAAAGACTCCAGTCCTAATAATCTATTGCCCTCAAAGAGCACATTTATGGTATGGTACGCAAAAAGCACATCCGGGAACTGTGTGTGTGGGGAGCGGGGGGGGGGGGGGGAGCAAAGTGAACAAAAGCAGAGTCAGTCCCTTTTACAGCTCCTTCCTCCTTCACTTGTGCGAAGGCGTCGTTTCGGAAAATGACCTACCGGAAGCTTCTTCGTATTAAAACTCACTACTGCGGTGCTCACTTCCCTGATTAACCCCAGTTCAGACCCACGCCGAGGGTAGTCCCTACATCAGCTGTCACTCAATGCCGTTATCGCAACAGCTTGCGGGAGGCCCACGCGATCCTCGATAAGATCCTGGATCTGGGGGACATTTACAGCAGCGGAGCTGAATCTTCATTGGTTTTGTACCATAGGATGATGCAATGCCACTGCAATCATCGTTCAGCGTAAATGTCTCTCACGCAGATAATCAAGGAAATGGGTTCATGAAATTAACCCTTCCATTACAGAGCAGTGATCAAAGTACAAAGCCGAGGCATGAGCCGTCTGTCTCTAGACTGCTTTGAGAATAATTTAATTAGAATTCAATTAGAATGACTATTTTACAATGAAAAATGCATAATATATAGATAATATAAATACAATTTCTTTAAATTCTCAGATTCAGAAATTCTCTCAGGATACTTTACTTGCAACAGGATTGTGCCATGCTGTTCACTTCTATACCAATAGTTTGCCTATTACAGAAAAAATGGCTGGGACAATCTTGCATAGAGTTCTGAAATTATTGTATTGCTGGAAGGCATTCAAATCAATGAGACCATATTCTATTTGAACTGGTGCCTTCAAATTACACCAATCTTACTTCCAAATGCAAATCATAATTGCAAGTATAAGTGGCCCGGTTTTGCACAAATGGAAGTAATGTTTCTTGCCATTCAATAAGGATTGAAAATATTACATTGCTACTTTTCAAAAATGAAATCAACCTCTTTCTTCCGGGGAGAGCAAACAGTGTTTGATTACATTTAAAAACATATACCTTGCAAAACGTTCTAAGCATCAGTAAAGTGCAACAGACTAGGTACAAAACCAGCACTTTCCTTCAAAATAATGTGCAATCCAATTATATACAAGTGTTTACTTCCTTAATGTAGGCATACTTGCCTGAGGTTCATTGATTTGACTTTAATGGATACTCATTCTAATGAGCGTCTCCTTACTCTGGAAAGGCATTCAAGATTACACACATTTTTCTGAGTCTACCTCAGCTGCCAATTGCCTACCTAGACAATGGCTACACAATGCCTCTTAATATTCCAAATATGCATTTCACTTATTTTTTCTGAAAAGCACAGCAACTCCAGAGTTACTTATATCCACTCAGCAGCCGACCACTTCCACGTCATGAAGCAGCACTGCCAATGAAAGGCCATAGCCAAAATAAGATGGTGGTTGGCCATCAGGTAGCCTACCATTTTTCAGGTATAAATAGGGAATTTTTACTCAAATGTTAAACATCTGATGAACTTGAATACATATACACAATGAGCTTGACATGATCAGGATATTATTTATTTTATTGTTAAATGCATTATTTCACACTGAACGGAAAATCCAGTTTTGCCATTTTTGTTTCATGCCGATCATTTTTGTTTTCAAAGTCCAAAAAATGCAAGATGATGTTATGCATCTTTAAACATCCCGGTCTATCACATTAATAATAGATATGGCTAGCTATAAACCATACTGCAATGAGTAACATCTCATATTCATGGTGCAACCATACAAGAGTAACTAACAGAGTATTTATGTCTTACAACCGGTTTAAAATTCCAGGGAGGGATGTGTGAGCTCTTGTTTTTGTTTTGGTTTGTGTATTTTCTCTCATAAAACAAAGAGATAAAGGGAATAATCTCCCAACTCCAAGACGTACTGCAGATTTCCTGCTTAAAATGTTCAAATACTGTGGAATCAGATGACCTCGGTCCCCTTAAATTGAATACTAACCACTGATGTCTACTTTTCTATTACTAGATAAAAATAAAGGGAAGACGTAATGCCATGGTATGCCACATTCTCCATTACTGTCATAATTCTGTACTGTGATACTTAAATGGCACCTCATATATGAATATAAAACTCTTGTGTTGAACAAATCAAGGTGTTGGAAATATGAGTTTTTTTCTTAGACATATCTTCATGTACATACAGATAAGGAAAAGGCCATCTTGTGCGCACTCAGTATGTACATCTACATGCTTTATATTGCGTACATTTTTTATTACCTCTAAAGGAAAACAAAAACCCAATTTCCATGGCCCACTTAAATATTAACTCTTAGTAAAGGGGGGGGGGGGGTGTGAACTTGTTTCAGCTTGCTTTTTTGTTCTTCCTAACAGGGAAGAGTAGCCCAAGGTATGCTTTGAGCAGTGATGAGAGACAGTCTTACCCTGGAAGAAAAGAGAAGAGACTTTTCACATTCACGATGCATGGCTTTGCTTCACAATTCCATTCTTCTTCCTTTTCAAGGCTAGGGCACAGATTTCTCTCTCACTCTTCTATTTTTTATATTTTTTGTAAAGTTCTCATTCAACTTTTAAAGTTCTCATTCAGAGTTTGTCTAGAATAGATCTTGACTCTGGGAATATCAATCATTGCCCCCTGCTGTTCAGCCAGGTAGGTGGAAATTACTCCACTGCTGCACCGGGAGAAAGCCTGCCAGTGGATTTCTCTAAGTGGCTCAGACAGGGCCTTGTTTTGGACGCCGGCTGTCAAAATTTCAAAGGCAGTGTCACCACATCGGAGATTATCTGCTGGGTAAGTAGCGGAATATGCAACACAATCTACCCTCCAGTCAACCGATGGGAAAACACAGGGTGATGGTCTTTTGCAAAGAGACACAGGCTACAATGTGAACGGTATCAAAAAAAGATGAGGAGAGATACAGCTGGCCCATCTCGAGGTGAAATTAAACTATCTGCGTTAATTGCTCAAGTAACTTGACATTAGTTAATGAAATAAAAGCTATGACAAATCTTTCCGGAGAAAATAAGCTTACAGTCTAGAAATTATTCCATCCCCTCCGCCCCTCCCCACACCCCCCACCACATTCCTTGTGTATTATGGAGCACCTGTCACACTGTAGTGACAAACCACACTGGGAAAAAGTCAATTTAATATGTACAAAACGGTAAACAATGATGTCGAATAGTTTTATTGTTGCCTGCAGCAAGGTTTCTGACAAGTCGCAGAATGATTCACAGAGAGGAATTTAATGAAGGGTATGGAATCATCAGCATAACAAATAAGAGATCCTTAAATACACTCTCTTCCTGGCTGCTGTGCGAAATTCGATTTTTCAGGGTGCGCGTGTGTGTGAAAATGATAATGGATTTCAGATTTAATTTCATCAAAGAAAATAAAATTCCATGGCATGTACACACTGGTTTATTTATTGATTGGAGCAGTTTGCCATTTTAAAAAATCTCCCATGATTCTCTGAAATGCTGGCACTGCTCACCCCCCACAATAAACGAGGAGTGACTTTCAAGTTAGACTAAAATCGCTGTAACATGCCCAGCACTTGTCACTTTAATACTGGGAGATCCGGTGCCGTATGTTTGCTCTTAAGACATGCACAATGGTAATAGAATAAGGTACTCCTTATTATTTCTGCCAGGCAGAAATATATTGACATTAAGACAGAAACTCACCTCTTACACTTCTATGCTATGCAGCCATTGAAATGCTTACAAACCTACAGTATTATGGACGGAATACCATGGTATTCAAACTCAGCAGTCCATCTTGTGGTCTACAGGGAAAAACCTCACAAAATCATTGGTGAAATTTGCTCAACCCAGCTCTATAAAAACTAAAAAAAAAAAAAAGCTAAATAAATAAAAAAGAATCCTGAAAGAGCCCATTGTTGTTGACTGTTTGCTGCTGACAGTAATTAGTCCTTGTTGATTTGGTGCAATGGGGGGGATGAAAGAGGTCCTATGTAAACAGTCAGGTGGTACCAACGGGGATCCTCTCGCAAGCTGTGAGAACACAGCTAAGCTCTGACCTCCCGTTTGTATCAGCCCACGCCCGGGCCAGCCAACCCCTCCCCATTACGCCCGGGCCAGCCAACCCCTCCCCATTACGCCCAGGCCAGCCAACCCCTCCCCATTACGCCCGGGCCAGCCAACCCCTCCCCATTACGCCCGGGCCAGCCAACCCCTCCCCATTACGCCCCGCCAGCCAACCCCTCCCCATTACGCCCGGGCCAGCCAACCCCTCCCCATTACGCCCGGGCCAGCCAACCCCTCCCCATTACGCCCGGGCCAGCCAACCCCTCCCCATTACGCCCGGGCCAGCCAACCCCTCCCCATTAGGCCCCGCCAGCTCATTTCAGACGATATTAATTGAATCTGGAGATTTGTCAGTGCACCTGAACTGGGGCGTCGTTGTTGTTTAGAATGCTATTCAGATCCCGGCTCGTAGGGAAGACTGTTGCAGTCTTCTTGCATGTCGCCCCCCCCCCCCCCCCCCACCCTTCCTCTTTGGCCTGACTTCTGGGAGCCTCCCGCGGGTGTCTGCGCACCCCCTGGCTCCCAGGAGAGTTAAAGAAACCCGTAAGAACAGAAAAGCCCCACAGTAATGAAGTTTTCATCTGCTCTCTTCAATTACTGTTTTTTCTCCCTCTTCTACTTCTTGTTTGTTCAGGAGCCTGATTAAACTCAAGAGACCACAATTAATTGTGAGACAAGCTGAAAATTGCTTTTGCCCAGAAATGTCTATAACTTCTTATATTTTTCTTTTTACTTAATTTTTTTTCTGGAAGTCATGCAAAAGATGGCCACATGGTAGTTATGAAATAAGACCTAAATTAAGTACGTGAACTGTGCTTTTCCTTATTTTGACATTTTGCAGTTTGACATTGCGCAGATTGAGGTGCTCTCCCCAGGGTGCCTTGAGCAAAGTGATTGATTCAAGCTTAAAATTGTAATACTTGAAGTCATTTGGCACAGCTATGTGTTCAATAATTAAAAAACAGAGAAATCTTAAATTCAAATTACAGATTTAACTCAAGAGGACCATGCGGAAATGTTAACTGTGAGCCCTACTTTTAACTGCCAGCCCTCAGGCACTGTCTATATCGTTTTTTGTTTCAAGTAATTCATAGGATTACACAAGACTGTGGAATAGAATACACTCCATGAAAGAAAATTACAACCACTACAGAAACTTTATTCACATAACAGTAGTGAAAAAACTTTGAAAAAGACAGTAAATATATGTATTTATATTTAAATATGATTTTTATATATTTCCCTGAATTTATCACTCTCTTGCCATAGAATACTTGTGAATTCCAGTCATGCATCAATAATGTTGCCACTGAAAATCTGTATGCTGAAGCACAGTGATAGGATTGCTGAGGAAGTTGCCAACAGTGTGGAACTCCAAATCCTACAAGTTCACTGGACAATTTTTAAAGGTCCGGAGTGTTTGTACTGTACCGGTTCTCAACTTGCTTTTTTGCATGATGCAAAATAATAATGTAAATACAAGTGCCTCCAAGTCAGAGGAGAGAAAGTCTGTGAGGTTTCTGGTACTTTTCTAATTTGGAAACAATTCAGTTCACTTTCAGCTTCATTCCTTCATTCCATCCATCATTCCAATCCAGAGACTTTCCTTATTAGTGGCTCTTGGGTGAGGCCAAAGCCTGGCTGAACTGCAATATCTTGTCAAAACAAAACTGAAATTTAGGGGATGGCCACTGCAGACCTGGAAAGCACACAATATGTAAAAACCAAAACGTAGACATGGAGTTTAAACTAGAACTGTGACAATGTTGAATTATTATTCACAGGGGGAAAATATATAATTTTCCCGGCGATTCAGTTTTTCAATTACACAACATGAATTTGTTATGCTTACAATGTTTCCAATAATTGTATTTATTTAATTATTCTGCCCCTGGTGATGTTTTTTTTCCCCCCCGATCTTGGAATAGCTAAAAATACTTGTTGAATGAATATATGAATAAACAACAGAGCAGAGTTTACAAAAGAAATGGAAAGCCTTAAGCAACCGGAATTAATCAGATTTCCCATGTAGCGGTCACAGCCTCCCCATGCGCAAACATGTTTACAGCACAGGGCATTTCATTCAGCGCTTCCCTTTACAACATGAAAACGCCTTTTCCTCTCTAAATTAGTCTCAAGCATTGAAGCTGATGGAAAAACACTCCTCGTGCAGACTCCTTGCAGGGAATGCAAAAACAGCGCTATTTTCAAGGTGTCTCTTCACAGCAAAGGATGCCGCAGCATGAGAGAATTAACATCTCTGAAAGGCTTTCAGGAGCCGCAAAATATCAAAGCAAACAGAGAAGGGCTGTGCAGGGAAATCAATGGTAATGACTGCATCTGTGGCTGTTTAATCATAGATTTCTTAAGGACGACAGAACTTTCAGCCAAGCTTACTGTGTAGCTTTGATGATGGTGGCCATGTTGAAACTCACAATCCTTCTGGGTTATGTCCTGCTCAAGCCTTTTTACAGTATTACACCATGTGTAGTTTAAAGGCCATAGATCCCCTTAAGAACATTTCCTTAAGGTCAAAATTGCACTACTACATTCTAATTTACCTTTGTGTCATTACCCAATTACAAAAAAGATTTGTTTTGCACCACTGCTCAATTACTCAGTAAATTTTTTATGTGATTACTGAATAGTTAGTAACTGAATGTTACTGAATGTTTTTTTTTTCCCTTTCCCATTACACAATTACTCAAAATTCTCTTGAATAAACAGTCAAGACCCTGTCCACTCAATCTATCAGGAGTCCATTTTAGCTTTGGTTCATTACCTAGGTTGGAATAGGCTTTAAGATTAGGAAGGAACAATTTTAGGATCTTGAAGCTGCTTGATGCATCACTATTGTGTGAATAATGCCAATCCAGTTTGGCTAGACTAAGCGTATCACAGGAGGCGTCATGGTCTGTTTTTTTGTGCTTTTTTATTTTTTTTGATTTGGTCTAAATTGATTACCGTAAATTAGATACGTAATCCCCTTGTGATCATTTAAACTCCATTACTGGCTCATAGACGGAACACAACACAAAAACAAAACTGTAATTTTCATACTCTTTCAAGCTTAATTATTCAAAAGTGTTTTTGTTTGGAAATTACCAGACAACACTCAAATTGCTCACTCCAATGGCAAAAAATTCAAATAATTTACTTTGCTCTACTGCATATGCTATATGTACTAGGGATGTATCCGAATACTGTATTCGGGAAAGCACGAATAATGCGATGGAAACAGATATTTCTTCTACCTGAAGTTGCTCGTTATTATTCAGATTTGGGGGGGGGGGGGGGGTCAGCTCCATGCCGAGTCCTCATAGCCTCTATCTAACGTTACGCGGGCAGAAAGAGAGAGTATCTGGAACTCCGGCACAGAGCAGCTGCCTTGTGACGGCGAACCTATCATAAAGCTAGCTGGCATTCAAAACCCGTTTCAGAGGATCTTTGGAAGACGTTATGTCTACACTGCACGACCACAGCAGCAAGACAGTGCTAGGGAGCTGAATTTGATTGATTTATGGTTTCATGCAGTTTTATTAAATAATGTAATGACAAAAAATGTATGGTATAGCCTACATGGTAACTAGCATAATTGTATGGTATAAAACGAGGAGGAACTATTTTTTTCTTAATGGAATCGTTGTTTTCATAGAATTAATGAATTAACGTTGTTTTTGCTTAACAACGGTGCAAATAGAACTACCAACCAGAGTTTTGCTTGACAACGGTAAAATAATATGCCCAAAAGGCTGCGGAAAAATATTTCACTTTCAGCTGATTTAGTCGATAAAAATCAATAAATATTAAAGTAACCATATATTGTCATTGTAGGTAACCCGTTGTATAAGTGGAATAAACCCCTCCGGGCTGTCCCGTTATTGGAAAATAGTGTGGTGGTTTAACGTTACATTAGCATAGTTGTATAATTTACAATAACGGAACAGCCCGTCGTGTGTATTCCTTACCTAACACCCTTAACAAAACGACGTTAACAAATCACTGCAAGCGATGACATTCCGTTTTTATCAACATTAGACATTACAAAAGGGCGCCTGCCATTACACCGTCCAAAATGTAGAGCCAGGGCAAGATGCATTACCAGAGTTGCATGGAAAGGTAGCCTGCGTGTAACTGTTGTGGATGTCAAACATTGCGAGGTAATGCAAAAGCATTGCCAGGGAATGCAAAAGTAGCTCAAAAAACAAAACAAAAAAATCCCCACCATGACCCTTAGGGGGCTCTGTATTTTTTTCATCCAGTCCAGGTTTTTATTCTTCCAGTCCAGGTTTTTTTCCCTTCCAGTCCAGGTTTTTTCTTCTTCCAGTCCAGGTTATTTTTTTCATCCAGTCCAGGTTTTTATTCTTCCAGTCCAGGTTTTTTTCCCTTCCAGTCCAGGTTTTTTCTTCTTCCAGTCCAGGTTTTTTTTTCTTCCAGTCCAGGTTTTTTTTCTTTTTCCAGTCCAGGTTTTTTTTTTCTTCCAGTCCAGGTTTTTTTTTGTTTAATAATAAAAAAAAAAAATTATTTTTATTTTTTATTTTTACCTCGCAACTTATTTCTCAGTAAAGGGACACCTCGGTCTTTTAACAGGTCTAAAATCAATGCGCTACAAATTCCAGCATTCTAAAGCAGTTTAAGGGGAGGTACCACCGTCAAAAACGATGATTTTGGTTCCATATGTCAATTTTGATATTTTACTTCTATAGTTTCATAAAATGAACAAACTAAACGTAAATAATTGTTATAAATAGTTAATTTAGATGATGATAACACCATCGTCAAGTACACAAAGCATGAAATGAGCTTATTATAGCATGTCCCCCAGTTAAACGGGGGGGTTCACGCAGTTCATAAAACTTAGTTTAGTTAAAAATAAAAAGAGATAGAGATGAAAAGTATAGTATAAGGATGTGGAAATATACAGTATTTCATAATTAATTATATGCCAATATTTAATCAATTTGATGCTTTGAAGGCACAACTATTGCATTGCCAATGAATATTAGGTTAGAAAATACAACATTTGCCCGATTTAACGTGACTTCCAGTATAAACCACACCCACTTCCAGTCTTCTATCCGAATACAGATACACAGACATAATTTTGTTGGTTGAACAGATACAGATAATGCAGATAAACTCTGCACTCTGCACACCCCTAATATGTACTGTATATGTCCATAATCATCTCTCTATGAACACAGTACAACTGAACAGTAAATCTATGGGGCTAAAGGAAAGTAATAGATGATAACTACAATGTTATATAACAAGACAAAGGAATACCTTCATCATAAATCTCATCAAAATATTCATCTCCTTCTGTCAAATACTCTGAAGCTCATATACAGGGGCAAGATAAATTCATCATCCAAAAGAATTTGAGTTGTAAATAAAGCCTGAACTCCAGAATTAAGAATCCTGTAAAAAGCTGTCGCTTCCCTTGTTCTTCCTATCGGAATCACTTGAACACATCCGTAGGGACGCCGCCATCACGGTGCTATGATCCAGGCCTTCTCACTTAGAGAAATACGCATGCTCCCCAGCCATGTGTCAGACATGACAGAGAGAGGGAACCGTCAGCAAAATGAAAGCCAGAAAGTTTTTGTAACATAAGAGCTTCTCCAACCGCATCTTGCGCTCAGATTATGCTTTATTTTCACACCGTTTAAAAATGAATCACAAGAGCCACAGCTGTGCTTTTGAAGATTAAACCTGAGGACCTTTACAGAGAGGATGAGCCGGGCCTTGTGTGTGTGCACACTTGATAAATAAACAGTAAACTTTTTTAAAAACAGTGCATTGACATTTCAAACATTCACCTCAATGTCAGGGAAAACTGATAGTAGATTGTGCGTAAATAAGTTTTATCTGCTAAGTATTGATTGTCCCCTTGTGAAACTGATATTCGCATTTTTGGATTATTTCATGGTTTGAAAGAGATAATATTTTCTATCTGTTGCAGATGAAAGATAAATCCTCAAACCAAAACAGAGGCATCATGAAAAGGGTTTTTAATATAAAATAATGTTTTGTATTCTATCCCGTCCTAATATAGACAAGTTCACATTTTATATGGAATGCTGTAATCACTCTTGTCGAAGTTTTAACAACCTGACCTTTTTTAAGCAGTTACCTAATCCAAGACAAAAAAAAATTACAGATTTTTTTTAAATGGGTTAAAAACCTGAACAGGCCTGTATAGCTCAACTGAATGTAAAAGACAAAAGAAAAATGTTAGGCAATCCTGAGTACCTCCAGCATATGGTCAGCCGCATTCATTAAGTGTAATAATGAATCCAATTACGTGGTTGGGGTTCCAATGGAGCAAAAACCAGCAACTTTGCTGGCACTCCAGGAGCAGGGTTGCCTACCCTTTGGCCGAGCGATTTAATTCTAATTGATTTTGTGCCTCCTGTGTGTGACTCTGAAAGTGTGCATGTAGGGAGGTAGAAAGGAGTACGTGCCAACAACTGCAAGAGCATAAATCTGACAACATGTCTCCAGGAAATGAATGTCTCACCTACAGTAGCTTTATTACACAACGGCTGCATATATTCTTCTGTGTAGCAATCCTGGTATTTCTGAAATATGGATCTTACCTTGAACAGGTCTGTCTTTAAAGGTGACTATCAAAATAATATACAAAAGCATAGATTCAACCTAACAGCAGTGTGCACCGTATTGCACACATGACCATTTCCCTACACGTAAAGTGACTGTAAATCCGTGAATAGCTTTAGTCTACATTGTATGGGGTCATTATGGTATGTATTAAGGATTAGCAACAGTACGAAAAATCAGTTGCATTGAAAAGTTAAATTGTATCAGTCTAAACAATTCCATCTATTCCTATGTGGGGATTAAATGGGAGGAGTTCAACTTTTTACCGGGCTCTTAGCGCTTGGGTGAAGGTCCTTCATGACTTCATGAAGGACCTAATGTAATGGCCAATAAATGTTTTAGTCTCATTGCATATCTGTTCCCATAGTTTGAGACAAATAAAAGTATCCGACGAGCTGCATTTAGTTTTCAAATTTCACTCAATAACATCAAGTCTAAGCTGAGTGCAATGCAGCTAACTGCACTGCTTAAGCATAAAAGTTCCCTAATAAATGGCAAAAAGTATAAAAGTTCCACTCTGTCTTTGTGAATGTCAGTTAGATTGCTGTGTGTGCGCACTGGCTTCATACTGACCACACACATGGTGTAGTCAAGGGTAACTCCCATTCAATTGCTAATTAGTCAATGTTCCATTCCAATGTTCCACGACACAAGTACAGACAGGCTATGAGGCTTACCTCTGGCTCATAACAAATCCCCATGTATTAATATCACACATATAAAACATAATGAATTCTTCACTTATGTTATACGCATGAAAATAGTTTGTTTAGCTCTTCAATTTTACAATATGTACTCAAGAGCCAATCTCGCAGTGGCAAAACAGGAAAAATACTTACTTTCATTCTTCAAAAATGATCAAAAATCAATGCAAACTGCAGCACTGAAAAAAATACATTCAAAGGTGAAAATACAATGTAATTTAACAAGTTTCCGTTAAAGTCTCGAGATCATTGTGACGCTGTGGATGTTCTGAGGAGTGAACAGATTACAGTCTCATACGTAGCAGTGAACACGTGTAAACGAGCTCTGGCTGCTCTGCCACGAAAATGCGTCAGGTGGGCAGACGGAGATCAATGCGATTGTGTGAATTATACATTATACATTTAATGAAATGTACTGTGTGAGATGTGAACACATGCAAATGGGATCACGGCAAAAAAAAAAAACTCGATTTGACATGCTGCAAAAAGCCAGTAAACTCTATAAAGCAAATGAAGACAGGGCAAACATCTGTGATGTCTGAGAGACCAGACTCGCATATTAATGACAGAGATTTTCAACTGGAATGATCACAGCTGCTACCTCACATTCATTCATAGTGGGGGGGGGGAAACATGACCTATTACTGCGAGTGCCAAAACCATTGACTTTTAATTATTACTTTTTCTTTTTGGGTGAGAAAACAGTGTTTAAAAAGTGCTTCTAAATACGCTTATGCTCAATTTACAGTTTTTACTGTGTTTATTGTTTTAACAAAAATAAAATTTGACAAATAACCGCGCAAAAACCCACACGCATACAATGGCCAGAATTCTAATGAACTCAAATCCCTTTCTCGAGCAAGGAATGCAGTGGCACACACTTGCTTTTTACAGATTAATTGGGACACAAAATGTGTGAAGGTTGTTTTGTTTTTCCATTCTCATACAGCGTGAAATCTGATATCCAATTTAAGTGTAGCGGGCCTACCAGAGACTTAGTGTAAGCTGCTAGTGTAAGATCTGAGGTACAGCTGATCATGCCAACTTGAAGGCCAAATTCTGTGTGCCCACATAGTGGAATGAATCAATGGATCTGACCAATCCGGAGAGCCCCCCCCCTCCCCCCCCCCCCCTCCCACCCCCTCCCACCCCTCCACCACCACCCTCCAGGCAATCACAGAGCTCAGCTCTTTCCTGCAGTAGCACAGGATCTCACCAGAGCTTTTATTTCCACTACTCCAAGCCACAAAGATGCTTTTGATTTTTTAGAAAACCATAACAACCCTCAGGAAGGGATGCTTTTGTTTTTTGTAGTTTTTATTATATTTCCGTTTTAGTGCATGTTTAGAGATCTCTGATGATCAACCATCTTTACAATGGCTGGGATAGAGGCATTCACTCGTTCTTGGTTTAATGCAAGGAAATACACTTCAAATAACTCCAAAGCAGCTTATATACTGATGTTATGCCTCCAGAGGCTGTGTGTTTATATAAAGTGATTGTTTTTCAAAACATTGAGACCATTGTACAATATAAAAATGTTGCACCACCAGGACATGAAAAGGCATATTTGTAATAGTAATTCTGAATAAACTCTATAAAATTTTCTACAGCCTCTGGAACCATAATGTCACTGTACACGACAATAATTCATAACTGACATTATTAACAACCACAAAAATAATCCAAGAACTGTTTTCTCTGCTATTGATAGTCTGATAAATCCCCCTTTTGCAGTCCCTTGTGAACTTCTTTCCACTACTAAGTGTAATGAATTTGCTGCCTTATTTAATGATCAGGTTGTAGACACTAGAGTTAGTGAAGTTTTATTTCTGTTGAGCTCTTTAACCTGTCCCTTTGATCCCATTCCAACTACCTTTTTTTTTTTTTTTTTACCTTTTACCTTTTAAAAACTGTCTCTCGGAGCATATGCTTGCCATACTAAATTGCACTTTACAAACTGGTACTTTTCCTAGCTCACTCAAAACTGCCATTGTTAGGCCTTTATTAAAGAAAAGTCATTTTGATTCTTCTGTATTAGTAATTATACATCTATTTCCAACCTTTCTTTTCTCAGCAAAATACCTGAAAAAGTGGCATTCAAGCAATTAAATGACTTTTTGAACAAACACTATTTATGAAAAATCTTTTCCCTTAATAACCTAGAGCAAGTTACAAACTTCATAGTAATTCTAGACACTGACCTTATCTTTGAAGCTCATCTTAGACATGTGACTGAGACAGCTATCTACAGTATCACTTTAAAAACAATTCTTAAGTGCAGGGCTTCATTTCACAGACCGATGTAGAGAAACTATACATGTTTTTATTTCAAGCAGACTAGATTATTGTAATGCCCTCTTTCAAAAAAAAAACTATTGGTCTGCAGCTAATACAGAACGCAGCAGCACGGCTTTTAACAAAAGCAAGATAGAATGAACACATCAAATCTGTCCTGAAGTCATTACACTGGCTACCTCTTCCGGCTCCAGAATTGATTTAAAAACTCTTTCATTGGTCTACAAATCTCTTAATGGCCTAGCGCCATTGTACATGCATGATATGCTCTTAGATCATGAACCTTCTTGCTCTCTTAGATTATCTGATGCTGGTTTTGTAATTATTCCAAGGGTTAAAAAATAAACTGCAGGGCTAGAAGCTTTCAGTTCCTATGCACCCCCGCCTTTGGAACGACCCACCAGCAAATGAATGCCTGTAAAAGTTATCGCTTTGAAATCCATTATGTGCAAGACATTTTCACAAATTCAAATATTTTCACAAACATAAAACTGCCATGAAATGCATTGTGAGTCATGGATTTCAACAGAGTTTTGGTAAAAATGAGTCGAATTTGCATGTTTGTTTCCAAATACCGCAGCAGTCTTCTGAGGATGCAGGCATTAATACAGAAGGCAACATATTTTAAAAGCTGGCTCTACTTGCAAGATGAGGTTGGTTTTTTTTTCCTACTCCAGATATGACTACGTTTGTTTTCAGAGACACTAATATATCAACTGTTCAAAAGGCAAGGCATTACAAATGTAGAGAAAAACAAGACAGATACCAGGCCAAAAGCTGACTTCCTTATCTTGTTTGTCTCTGTCCGACAAGTTGAGGTCTTGCATATATTTGCCTTGCCCATTTCTTTTCTGTAGATAAAGCATGGCAGATCGTGTTCCCTGTGCGAATCTTCTCTTTTCATTTCAGGGGCGCATGACAAAGGCTGATCCGTTTCAGGGTTTTGCGCCAACGTCTGCTCTTAATTATGTAATTACCTCAATCATATCTTGAGCTGATATTTGTATAAGCACCAGCAAGCAACAACTGCAGGTGTATCCCAAGGATTTCACAGTACTGTGCTCAAGCACACAAGTGAACCAGCATAGTTCACAGAGCAGTCAGAAAACTAAAACTAAGATAGCAGCATGCAGCCTGGCCCTCCAGGCCTGGAGTTGTGCACCCCTGATTTATTTATTAAAAAATTAACCAGCAGCAGTCAGGTGATTGATACGCAATAACCTGCCAATTGCGGCTGTTTAAAGCACTGTCCTCAGTTACGCAGGACAAACAAGATTTTTGAGCCCATTCAGCTAAATGTGAGGACTTGCTTGCATAAGTCGGTCGTTGGCAAACATAATGCCCCATTTCCAAGAACCAAATTACCAATTAACCTGATGGTCAGCAGAATCACTGGAAAAATCCAGCTTTTCTAGAGAAATTCAGCAGTTTATTGTGTTATTAAGGGCCGCAAAAGAAATTGATTTTGTCCTCCAGAGCACACTATTCAGCAAAACACTCTCTGTCAAGTTGGCAAAGAACCTGCTTTCCGGTGTACTATTGTTTCACTTTCCAAGCTCTGAGTGAGGGGAAAATTCAATCTAAGTTGAGGGGCCAGGGCTCTTTACCATCCAAAAATATAACACATGGATGGGATCGATACATCATTTATTTGGCATATTGATTGCTCCGAGAAACAGTGCATGGTGTTTATAGATTTGTGTTCAGCGTAAGAGCGCATTTTAAATGCAATCGGTTTGTAAAAGACTTGAAAACAAAAGGCTTCTTTAGCAAAGAATGGTAGCAAAAGAAATGACATTCAAAAATAATTAATTGACTTATTTGGCCAACCAAAACTGACCAAAAAAAGCTTGTCGAACAGAATTATGCATGAATTCTATGCATGAAATGCATGAGTTCTTTGACCATATACAACTGACAGTGACTTTCATAGATTTCTCCAGAAGTGAGACAAAACTGTTTTAAGGACAGTCATTAGCATAGCCACGTAGCACAGATATAATGTATTCAGTAACATTCTCAGTTCTCAGTAGCATATATATTGTTTCTCAGATTAAATATATTCCTTACACTTGGCCACTGTAGCATGTAGCATGCCATATCAAGACGAAACCGCAAGAAAAGAAAATCTCTTAGCACCTGTGGTTCTTCCACATTCATCCAAACAAGACACATTCAGTCGGCGGGTAGAAGCAAATCAATGCTTTATAGGATCTGCTGCCAACTTAACACGGAACCACCATTGATTTAACGTGATAATTTCCTTTTAAAACATTCGCTTTGGTGTTCATACGGCAGCGTTAAGCTTATTTTTCGTCCGCGAAAAAAAGTAAACATCGACTGAAGTCAAAGAACGCGTTTAAGAAAGACCTTTAAACGGCAGGAGACTTCTATATTAGAGAAAAGATTGCGCTTTGATTGTACTCTGCAGCAGAAGCATTTTTTTCCTCCCCGCGGTAATTGGCTGTGGCTCCCTGTCTCGTTCCAGCCATTGATGGCGTGTGACACGTGCTCATCTGAAGGTGGCCTCTCCCC
Organism: Anguilla anguilla; assembly: GCF_013347855.1. Classification (NCBI taxonomy): domain Eukaryota; kingdom Metazoa; phylum Chordata; class Actinopteri; order Anguilliformes; family Anguillidae; genus Anguilla; species Anguilla anguilla. The sequence goes on from NC_049209.1 coordinate 23,508,234, forward strand.
TCTCCGCAGTGAATCGGTTCGCGGGATCTGTGAACCGCTCACGCGTTTGCCGCGCTCGGCAGGGGCAGCTGGCCTTTAATTTGGATGCACCCATCAGCCACGTTACACGAAGGCAGCATCCAAGTGGAAAAAAGCTAAACAAAACAAAACAAGAACTTTCAAGGGCCTGGACAAGGGTGAATCGGTAGAAACTCGGGTAATCCCTGAAACAATTAAAATGGAGACAGCAGCCAGCTGTAATATTGACTGTGAATAGATCTGCACTCTTGCTCCGCGTTCTGACCTGTGGAAGCTAATAGCAAACCTTCTGTGATCTAAACTGCCGCCATTACATTATGGACACTGAGACTGGGAACTGAATAACAGAGTTTTTACAAGGGTACCCTTATTCATTTCAGATGAGAACTACGATCCCCATAATTAATTTTTTGAGAGTCTGATGCAAATCCCTAAAGCTCCTTTGCTTACCCACCGTGTCTCTCGCATCACATGCCCCTTTAAGACAGATTTTACTCCAGTGATTTAAGCAGACTGCAGCAGCCTGGGAACAGCGAGCCGCGGCGTAGCAACGGTCTCCGCCCCCCCCGCAGAACCCGTGAGGAGCAGGTGCACAGTGCTCATTGTCAGCGCGAGCACACCTCCCATTACTCATTTGCTCACTCATGTGCAAGCGCATATATAAAGAGAGCAAATTCAAGCAAGGTACATTCCGGCAGTCCCGTATTTGCATTCATAAGGCTCATTTCCTAGTGCAAATATGAAAAAAAATAACGTTTGAGCTCCTCAAGCGAGAATGATAGACTCCTACATGACCCTCCCTGCCACCTCTTCTCTTCTAATTATTAGCGGGGTGACAAAGCAGAAGAACCGCATTACAACGTTTATATTTATCACTCGGTGGCGCAAGGTTGAGTCGCCGGAACTTGGAGGTCTGCCTGGGACGTGCGGTGCTAGGTCGTTACGCAACTGACCCTAATCTGTTACATCAGGTACTCATGAAGATAAGCGTTACCTGGTGTTCTTCCCACACTATAGCCTGTGCGCACAAGAAGGAAAAAAAATGTTCGAATACAAATGTTAGTGACTTCTGGGAATTATTTTTGAACGTACAATGGAGTCAGTGTTCATGAACCTGCCTCATCGGGTATGCATCCTGAATCCGTCTGTTTCTCCAACACCGGCTATGAGGTACTCACGCTTCATTTCACCTGTCCAGCAACTCTGTGACCCTGACCCTCGAACGTTTAAGTGTTTTATTCAGCCCACCCCCTCCTCCCAGCATGCTTATTGATTTCTTACTTTCAGACTAGGGGGAAAAAAAGACGAACGGATTTGCGCGGACGTGAGACAAGGCCGCACAGACTGCAAAAGGCCGTCCGTGCCCCGTGGGGCACCCTGCTGCCCGCGATCTGTCAAAAGTGAAAACGTGACCATGCGGCGACCCAGGCAGACATTACCCCCCGTGGGGACCAGCCACCAATTTTTGCGAGGTCAACACTGACGGAGACCGCTGAGGTTTGCTGAGAAAGAGAACCGCCGGCGCCATTCTCCAACACGCAGGAGCCAGAGCTATTCCCCCTCTCCATTTTCTTTCTGGGAGGACCAGGGTGTTTACACTACAAGCGTCCAACACAAATTCTGCTTTCGCAGGAAATCTTTTTGAAATTTACGCTTTAGGCACCGTAGCAGTGAAGTGTAACGGCTAAAAGCTTGGGGTTGGGCTCATATGATGGGCTCGGATGATTGCGGGCTTGATTCCAGGGTAAGGCACAGTGTTTGTTACCTTCAGCAAGGTACTTAAACATGAGCAGGATCAACAAACATACAGCTGTATAAATGGATAATGTGTAAAACTAAAGTTATATAAATTGGTAGGATTAGTACGTCTGCCAAGTAAATAACATGATTTCAGAAATGTCCAACTTCACCAAGTATGCATTTTAGCCCTCTGTCACTTGTGAAACCCTTCTATTTGAAATATACTGCACTGAATAAATCTCTCTCTCTCTCTCTCTCTCTCTCTCTCTCATGCACACACAAACAAACACACACACACACCACTTTGTGAGAGGGACACTTTCTGCTAGCAGAATTCAAATTCAGGTGAGACACAATAAATACAGTACATGCACTTTGTCAAATCTAATTCCAGTTCCTTGTGTTTTGTCCCAAAGTGACCTGCACTACAGACACAGAATTTCAGATTGATGACTGTGAAAGAGAGCTCAGGTTTAATCTAGGTAGTGAGTGCCACCTTCCAGGGGTCTGAGCTCCCACACAACCCTGCTGCAGCTTCATCCAGATTTCTGGGAGATGATGCTCCAAATCCTTGAATCAACAGAGGGTTTTGCATGGAGACAGAGGGTGTAGCTGGGAGTGACTTCAGGCTGTATTTCTAAATAGACTGATATCACTCAGAGAAAGCTTGACGTTTTACACATTCTAGGTCCTGAACGATGCTACTTTGGCTGCCACTTTAGCCCTGTTGCAAGATTTGTGCATTCATTTTCCAGGATCTTCAGGAATAAACATCCCTGAGCTAAAAAAATACTCATCTGAAAGGTACCGATAAGAACACCAGAGAGTTGTTGTTGTGCGTGTGCTCTTCAGTTAGTGATCGAAACAGTGAATAATTATTAAACAAAGGCCGCAATGGTTATGTTTTGCATTACTAATTAGGATGCTTCACTGGTAAAAACCCCAACTGTCAAACACTTCAAAAGCCCATGAGAGCTGCCTGTTCAGTTTCAACCTTTCAATTCCACTGGGCTCCTTCTCTGTAATACCCGCAATTATCTCGCTTAATTCACTGACTTTAATGAATAATTCACGGGGAAGGGGCATGCAAAAAAGAAAAGAAAACAGGCTAAAGATCAATTTCATATGCTCATACCTTCATAGTGCTGCTTAATGCACTTGCAAGACAGCAGCAACCTTACACAGCCAGAAGAAACGGGAGTACTCAGTGTTGTCGGGAATGGGCGGGCGGGGCCTTGTTTTATGTGCTGACTTTGCGCTGTTCCTCTACGGCCTCCATGCCATTCTCCATGGGAACGCCGTCAATCCGATACGGCCTGAGAACTCCGCGGTGTCGCGAATCTCTTCACCAGCCACTTCCATACGGAGCGCAAACACATTACAAACAAGCCCCTGCAAAGTGCCACTTGAAGCCCACTTAAGGCAGAAAGGGTAGTTAGGGAGGCTGAACAGGTTCCATCACAAAGCAGAGATGTGCTGTCATACCCTTCACTGAGGTACTAATCCTCAACAGCTTCCATTAATCCGTCGGTAACATCCAGCGGCGAATCGGACGGTATGTTAAAATGCGAGCCATGCTAAGTCACCCAGGGTGTAAGGTCTGTTTGATAAGCAAATAAAATAGCAATAAAGTGCCATCATTTCTACCAAGCTGTGAAGCAACACCATAACCTACAATGTGAATTTCAAATGTAAGGCTTTTTTTTTTTTTTTTTTTCATTTAACCATAACAGTTTGATTTGTTTTGTTTTTTTTAAAGTGCCAAAATATATTAAGTGCCAATACTTCCCCACTTATCACACTACTACCTTTCAGTTGTGTTGAATAAACTAATCAAATGACAACAACAATACTGTGATGTGGAGAGATAAGAGACAGCCATTAAGCCTAAAGAAATCACTGTGCTTTGTTTTCCATTTGTTTCTCAGTAATTCCTGCTCCCTGTGGAATTCAATTTGCAATGTGCTCCTTTGAGTTTCCGTCAGACAGAAGAAACCAGCAACACGTCGCGTGAAGGCAAACAGCTCCAATGGGGAGCAAGACAGGAACAGCCATCACCTTCACTAGCGAAACTTCTCAGATCTGTCGAATCACATAGCCTGCTGTCAGTAGTCAGCGTTGTAACACGCTGCACTGATAGGAACTAAAACATTCCTGCCACTTTCTCATGAAAACAACAACAACCTAGAACCTTTTTCACAACTACAAACCACTAATTCATCCACTTCAACATGTTGGCTCAGCAGCTAAGACTGAAATGTGTGCCAAAAGTCAATTAGCATGTGATATGTAAATCGCTTACAGCTGGCCAGTTTAAAGGGCTCATCATAGAGGAATGCTTTAGCGTGTTTCTTTTGTCAGGCCTACACAAAACAGAAACAAAACAAAGTTCCACGGACGCTTAAGATTCATGTGAGCTTGTCATGTTTTAAATGTCTTCTATGTGGGTTAATTTAGAGAAGACATCTCTGTTGTTCCTACTGAATAATTAGCAACCTGTAAGTTGTGCAGTTTGGTACAATGAAGACTGATCACCGAAAACAGTTCTCACTTAAACAGGGTCAAAGGAAGCTAGCTTTCCTCAGTCAGAGATATTAACACTACATTCTTCGCAGATAAGACCATCCATCTATTTAGCTCTGAGCAGTGAATACATCTTTGCAAAAATGACTGAATGCAGCTTACACCATAACTTGGTTCAACATACATTATTGCTTTTTTTATTAAGTCGTTAAAAAATGTGTTTTTTTTTTGTTTTTTTTTTAAAAGCCAGACGCGTTATGAGTTAGAGTCTGAACCACTTATCTGAATGAATAGTCGGGCACATTTTCTATGAGTGGGTGGGATTCACCTCACGCTGTTGCAGTCTCGCTAAGTTCTACCGCCTCTCTCATTAAGATCTGTCAGCCAACTTCTCTGGACTGACAAAAAAGCACCACAAGTGTTAAAGACCTTACAGATGGTAAACAGCCTTCACAGAGAGAAAAAGAACTTTCCCCATTGTGTGGGTCTCAGCCCGGAAACTGAAATAACTTGTCCAAAATCCATCTCTGGTGCCACCAGGTATAAGAAAATCAGAAAAGCATTCCAAATTTGGACCCCAGGATCCCGATTTAATGAATATTATAAAGTCGTGCCAGGGGAACCGGTGGTGACATTTTAAAATGAGCAACATGATGATTGCCAGAATTACATGTGGATTTCCATCAGAATAACACCATTTCACTTTGGGGGTGGTATTCTGAGACTGTGGAGCAAGGGTCCATTATGAATTTAGTTGCAGAAATTACTTTTTATAACCACACGTTTAAATAAGACAAAATCCATTTCTATAGATCACTGGGGACCAGAGGACCAAAGGATTGTGACTGTTTTTCAAACGCAAAAGCAATTTCTACAAGGTATATAGAGGCATTTATGGCCGCCTGGGTAGTGTAGAGGTAGAAGCACTAGCCTACCACTGCAGAGACCCGGGTTCAATCCCCGGCAGCGGTACATCCGGCTTGGTCATACGTTCCTATGAACACAGTTGGCAGTGTTCGCGGGTGGGAAGCCGGTGAGGGTATGAGCCCTGATCGTTGCATTAGCGACTCCTACTGGTTGGCCTGTTCAGCAGGGAGGGGATCTGGGGAGGATAGCGTGAACCTCCGTACACGTTACGCTCTCCCAGAGAAACTCCTCGCTGTCAGGTGAAAAGAAGCAGCTGGCGACTCCACATGTATCGGAGAAGGCATGTGGTAGTCTACACCCTCCCCAGACCAAAAGAAGGATAGCGCATCGACCAGGACCGTGATACACATGGGGAATTGGTATAATGACGACAATGGGGGAAAATGGCAAAAAAAATCTTTTAAAAAAATAAAGGCATTTATTATAATGTCGTAATGGGTCAAACATTGCTATTCAGATGTAGCTATTTGGCGGGGATTGCATCAATGCGATTCCTCTTGGTGTATAGTTAAATGTGTAAATAGAACCCGTCTTGGTAAATTGGCTGTTAATGTGTCAGTCTCTGCGACCGCAACAAGAGCCACAATAAAGCAGATTTTTTGCGCTGCAGTCATTTCCTTAGTAATCTGGCCCTTAGTCTATAATTCATGGAGAAAACCAAGTCGAAAACATAATTTAAAACAAATCAAAGATAGAAAATTGCAACAGTGCACATCCCCAGAATGATCAAACAAATGAAAAGCAGTTCATTAGAGGTAATATAACCAGTTAAAACACTGGCAGTCTGTGACGCAGTGACATAGCCTACCTCCCAGTTTGGAATCAAACCCTGACCATGGAAATACAGCTTACGGAGACTGAAGTCTGCTCAACCTGCACCTAAGAGTGCTAGAATTCACATTAAGGATTCACTTGCCACCCATGCACTCCAATGCAATTTGCCACTACAAGCCAAGGTAACAGAGGGGCTGCCATCCTCCCGTGAATGCTACACACAAGAGCCGGCACTCGGCCCAGCCACAGAGCTGACACTTAGGACACCCATCGAAATAACTGTCTGGAGGGCCAAGCCAATGGTAACTAATGCTTCCCCCAGGAGAATTCAGGGGTGGAAATGTCATTCAGTTAATAGCATGCGTGTCATTGCAGGTTTTACAAAGCGCACCATAGCAGACAGAGCAGAACCGGCCTATTGGTGGCTTCCAATCAGTTCACTAACACTCTTCTGGAAAGACCAGGGATGACTCAAACCACTGTACATTGGGATTGCAATTTACACCCCTGGAATTTCGAGCCATCGCTGGTCAATTTACCATGCATCGACATCCTTCCATCCCTCGACGAAGCGCCACGGCCACATCGATTAGGCTCCGCCCACGCGCCATCCCCTTGTCGATAGTCCCCCATCAAAGTGGCACCCAGTGAATCGGGTTTTGAATGAGGCGCAAGGTGCCAAACGTATCCAGCAACATCATACCAAAGCCTAGTATTGTACTTATCAGCAGAATTGTGCTCAGCCCTTCTACCCCAGCTTGTGTTTCAGCACTGAAGCAGCTGGCAGTTGTACAACCTGGCTACCTTATTTAAAGAGAGTTTCTGAGCTGCGGGCTACACTGCAGACAATCTTCCCATGGCAGCTTGTTTTGCTAAGAATTCGGTACGATCGCCATTAGCCAAATGCTGGCTATTTGGGATACGGAGCCAAGGGAGTTAATCATAAAAGGGGAAACCTACAGGGGAGTTAGTGGAAACGTTTCTTTTTTAGGAGGAAACAAGACATTAAGGTTTTAATGATAATTCATTAGCTCCTGTAATGAAATAGGAACATGTATCATATGTATATGCCCTGTATTTTACGCTGTATTTCAGTTTACTGCAGTCACGTAACACAGAAATATGTTATTTGGCAGCTCGTAAAGCTCAACTTGACCCACTTTCATAATTTACATATCAAGCATTACGTATTTACATTTTAGGGAAAGAGTGCTTCACTACAAAGTTCGTGGCAGAGCTTATAGTCACATAAACATCTGATACATAAAGAGAGAATCATAATCCTAAAATGACAGTTATTGTTGTGGCAGAATGGAATCATATCTTCAATGGGTATCTGCAGCTGACAGTTACAGTGAGTGGAATGGCTCACTCCTCCTCCACTCTAGCAGAAGTGGCTGAGGCAGAGGTCATGTGACCATGCCTTCTGATTCTGTCTGCGACAGTGAACAGTTAGAGATTTGGGGGACATTTTGTGATATTACTTATAATAGCCAACATTTCAGCGAAATAACTTCCTATATGGGACAGTCCCGTTTGAATATGATTATTTTTAAAAATTGATTTTTTTCCAGCCTATTTTTTCATTAAACATGTGAAATAAAAACACCCACAGTAAAGAAAACTCAAAAATGTTACATCCTTGGAAAAGGCTCTTTATATGCATATGAGGGAAGCGAAAACAGGAGGAACTCGGGTCGTCTGACACTAATACCTCAGGATCAAGCAGCGAGCTGTCATCGCATTTGCCGTGCTTTCAGTGCCTATTAACCGAAACCTCAAGATCAAAGTCAAGATAGCGGAAAAACCGTGCGAGACTGCCTAAATCAAATTGACCATTTCATTTGGCTTTTCTCTGGACAATGTTTATGCTTGACGACAGCTAATGAATGCACAACTGACTGAAGATGGCATAATTTCTGTTTCATCGCCTCTCCAGGCACCAGAGGAAACAACAGGAGCCTGAATTTCCTCAGAAAGAAGACATCATGTTTATCTCTGATCCATGTGAAGTCACTGCATTACATCAGGAACAAAGCACACTGACACACAGAAACCACACTGTAAATAATGTGGTGATTATAAATTAGTTTCACAGATATAAGGTCACCTCAATAATGTTGTGTAATTTGTACCTTCACTGTAATTGGAATGATTGAAAAGTAAGATGAAAAGAAGAATATGAAGACATAAAGGCAGAATAAATGGGAAAAAACAAGAGTTTGAATATTTTATAGTACATTTCGTCACACGACAGCGAGATCCGTATCACTTGGACTGCATCCAGCTTACATTTAGCGCACAAGAATGTGACAAAAAAATTGAATACGCTCTCTAAATTCCATTTAACACGAGAGCTTAAGCAGATCTCCAATGGCCAACGATGCATTTTCCACCAGTATTAGGGCTAGCTTACGCTATTTGTTTTCGGTATTGATCAGCCATATCCAGATTTCCTCCGAGACGTGCAGAGGGAGCACTCGGGATGACAGTTGCAAGGCAAAAGGATATTACACCATTAAGCGTTTTCCGATACAGTGTCAGTTTAAGGACGGAACATGAGGAGCAGGGTTCTTGTTCAGTTTTGACATCTCCAATAAAAACAGGATCTCTAAATTTAGCCTGCGCAGTTTTCAGGGTTTACAATGCACAATATGCTAAATATTAGCTTTTCTGAGATTACACAAGCAATAAGACTCCATCTGTAGCACACTGTTTCCTAAGAAGCAGTTTTACCCGTGAAACGGATGTTAAAATCTTTAATAGTCTTGTCAGCCGCAGATTTGAAACCACTGTCAGTAAAGCCAATAAAGCTTATGAACGGCAAAACATTTCTGAGATAGGCGATAAAGAAAGCGGAAATTTCACAGACAACAGTACTTTTAATAAGTACTTAAGTATGACAGGATTATCTCAGAATATGGTTTATTGTATCTCAAACAGAGATATCTAGAAGTTACAATCCCCTGTGCCCTGAGTTTACAGTACTGAATTACTGTACAAGTAAGCCATTGTCTGAGCAGGCTTAAATTGGGCCGTGCAGTAAAGTAGCTTGGCATGTACTAATCTGTGGCTGAGAACTGCATATCTTACAGATCAGTACAGTCCGTATTCTAGTCATGCCACACTTCTAAATAGCAAAAAAGACGTGATCATTTATGAACTTATGAACCTGGACACAGTGTATGCAAATTTGCCTAATCAAGCTGCTCATTATCACTGATGGAAAAAATCCAAAAGAAAACCAAGCCACATTTCTACTGATATAAAAAAAACTACATCAAAATTATACAAAGGGACTTGCCATTTGTCATTACGTGACACATTTTCTAAATGCAACGTGGAAAAATCTGCAGTGTTTGATTTAAAGAAGAACAAAATCAAATAGTTTGCCAAAATAGTCAGTAAATCAAAGGGAGATGTATCCTTTGGAAAGCCAAAATAGGAAAATTTCATAACAAAACCACAACTGCCAGCAGTAATTCCTGCTTCCAGGTATTATTCAGTCTATTAGAAATTGCTTACTGAGATACAAAAAATAACAATTTTTTACAATAACAAAAATTCATTTAGACATCTTGAGTAGCCTACTTAAAAAATAATTTAAAAATGAGGCTAACATTATGCAAGCATATGATTCCAAAAGAAGGAATAAAATAGTTAAAATTGGTGTATTTTCTAATAATTTTCAAATTTCAAAATTTCTCACCATTCCCAGTTTTTGTATTTCTAAGGTTCCACTGTGTTTGTATATTTTGTTGAGTTGTATACGTCTGATCCAGAATTTCATAATTAAAAAAATATTTATCTTGTTAATAGTAGCCCTAAACACATCGAAAACACAATGACATTGATTGAAAGTTCTACAAAAGCTTGGGAAGTATACTTCAAGATATTTGGCTCTAATATTGCCCTGATGCAGAGCAATGGGATCTAAAATGGGATCAAAATGGGGAGAGGTCAAGATTAGGGGAGTAAAGCAACATTTGCTTCTGTCCTCAGACAAAAATGACCTACCACTCATCCTTAAAAGAAATTACAAAAAAAGTTACTTTTAATTGAGCTTTCGTGAATAAAACAGAAATGTAATTACAAATAAAATGTATTACAATTGGTACCTAATCTATTATCCCCATGACTAATATCCAAATACTAATAATGACCAAATAATCCTTGATATATCAATATCACTTCAAACAGCATGATACCATGCTTGGAACAGCTTGCCTGGATTCGCACTGAAGTAAAACGCTAAACACAGAAATCATTTTACTGAGGTGGGTTGTCATCCTAATCGCCTCAGTATTATTTACATATCTCAGATCAGTAGTTAAAAATGACGATAATATTCATTTACCAGTTTTAAATGCATGAACGGGCACAATACAAATAAAGCCTATTATCATTATTTTGGATGTGGGCAAAATGACAGCTGTAATGTGCTTGTCATTATAATGTTGTTTTGTTGTTACACGCCAATGTCAAGCACGCAGTTATATTACACAAAATTGATACTGTTTAGACTAACTGTGCAGATGTGCTCTCATTATATAGTCATCCCTACTATAGAACCCATTGCTGAGGAGTATAAGCTGAACCTTATCAATATTCCTTCCCCTAAAAAAGACATTAGCCTCAATGCAAATGCAAGTGTATTGACATGGATTCTCTCAACTATTTCAAAATGCTGTTAATTCAGAATGACAGTGTTAATTCCACTACAAAATTTATTGGAAAACTACTTTGTTTTAAGGCACTTGGTGTAATTGGAGCAATTGGAGTTGCCTGCCAAAGGCATTTTAATGCATTTACAGGAAAAATGACTGAATAATAAATAAATAATAAACTCACAGAACAGGCTTGTTGCTTACATACTTTGAAGGCTTAATTTGTGGAATTTGTGGCATCACCCACCTCACGGCCCTGGTCAGGATTTTGCAAATATACAAGACTGAGGCAGGAGTGGATTATTTTCTCCTTAAATAATGTAATAACTGCCCAGCATGTGAATCTAGGAGAACTTTCACAGTACAAGTCACAGGGGCACCTAAAAATGTATTGAATAAAAAAAACCTTTGTAAAATGGATGAAACAAAGGCCATCCAAACCTAGAACAATGTCGTTGTAAAGACTGTAGTGCAGTAATATGTAATATCTGCAACGAATGAAGAAATGTCCCTCCTTGGACAAGAGCTGTTACAGCCTACACATATCAAAACAAAAATCAATGAAATATTAAGACTCCAATCAATCCTTGTAGTGTCCCACTGAAAGAAGAATAATAGAAAGTTCTACATTGTTGGGAGAATGTCAGCGGGGTGACTGGATGAATCAAGCACAAAACCAAGACAAAGGCTTTTTGGCTGCAACCAACCAATGTTATGATTTTTCAGCTTCATTTTTCAATAGCTATTTTCAATCCACGAGGCACGGGCCATCCCCGCTATGACGACCCTCCTTTATCATTCAGTACTACTCTCGTAAGCGCAGTCCTTTGCTCATTTTTTAATATTATTATTTCACAATGCCGTTGAAAAGAAAGCACTCAGTGCTGCCGATCTGCCTCTTTTTACCATTACTGATGAATGACTCCCCTGAATAGCCATGACACCCAGGCAATTTCGTCTATTGCACCTTTTGCTGTTGGTGAGGTTAGAAACAGACACAGTTTATCATTAGAGACTTTTCATTCTGCATACCTTCCCACACACTCAGATTCCCTGTCAATATTTATATCACTCGGCCAAAGTGGAATTTTTACGACAGATCTTCAGTTCAGTAGTCTAGGGACTTTACATTCAATTCAAAATACAGAGATTGTTGATAACAGAACAGAAAATCTTTATTTTGACCTTAATGCGCTATCATTAATGGTCTTGCCAAAGAGCAGTAATCCTAGAGAGGGTTGTGAGGGGGCTAAGGAGACTAAGTGCACTAGGGAGAGGGGAGAGGCACTAATGTGTGTGTGTGGGCGAGGGGGGGGGGGTTACAGTATTAATGACAGGGGTTATTGCTATATGCCATTATCCATATCACTACACTTATTCATCCTCAGAAGCACTGCGCGATTGCTATTGTTAAGATAATGTCAAGGTCATATAGTTAATTATGGTATTAGACACGATAATTTACCCAAGCCATCTCTGGCGATTGCTCTTAATGATTGAATGAGATACTCTTTTTCATGTAAAGAAAAGTGCGCGTTGTTAAAAAGGGTACGTGGGTATGACTGGTAAACTGCAGCAGCAGCACAGCCCATCCTCAGAGCTAAGTTTCTCACCTGCAGCAGTCACCCACACACCCGCATCCCCTGTTTTTTTACAGAAATACTTTTCTTTAAATCCAAAAGATTATCAATTTTCAACTCAATTTTCTATCTGCATGTTCTGTGCCAAATGCATTTAGTCATTCCCGTTCAAAAAGTGGCAGGCAACGATAGTCACAGTCCCCCGTCATGGACAGCCAAAGTGGTTACTAAGTGCATACTTTGCCACTGGAGTAAACAGTTGCTATATATTACAGGAAGTGCTTAGGCACCAATAATCTATAATTTATACTTAATTTTATGCCATTTCACTTTGTCGTTAATATGGCAAGATACACTGCTTGGCCAAGAGAGTATTCACAGTTCCTGTAAAACCCCACCTACCAATTCAACAGAGTTGCGATTCCTCCTGGAAACTTAGTTGAATAGTGAAGGTTAAACCAAACTAATTTTCCCCGCTGACCAGGCTGCCAGCTCGTCAGACATTTTCCTGGAAATTCACAATCGGAATCCGTGTGTTGGCCACACTGAGAGTAAAGACTGCCTGCATACCGTTCAAATCATTGAAATGCACTTACAAATCTCATTTATGAAAGGTACACTGAATGAAGATGACATACAGTTTGGGCAATGCATTCACAGCAAATTGATGTGCATTGGGGCTTTTATCTTTTCATCTATAAAAGAAAAAAAAAGATCTTTATAGGAATATATATCAATATTATATATATATATATATATCGTGTTTGCGTTGTGTCACGTGAGCTGTAGGTGTGTTCGATGTTCAGCTCCAGTGACAGAGCCCTTGTTTTAGGCCTTAGATACGTGACAGTGATAGATGTGAAATGTGTGTGGGCAGAATAACTTAGAGCGCCAGGGCTGCTAAAGGCTAGAGACGACGTGCAGGAGGACGGGGTGCCACGCCTTTATTTGCCATCCTAAGTCTATTCGTTAACGAAACCTGTCAATATCTAACCCACTTCTCCCGACTTCTCTTGGCCAAATGCAATCATATTTACTCAGCACCGAACTCCCGCCTTGTGTTCAATCCCCTCACGCCGTTCTCGACGAGCAGCCAATTCCATGAGCAGCATGCCGGGGTCTGAACACGCTGTGCCAAGGCCGTTGCCCCACCCCCACCCCCCCTCGCCCTCCCCCTCCCCAGGTTATTTCACAAAGGAGGGCGTGTGTGGATAAAATACCATATCTTCCTGCCTCCGCAGGAAATTAACCTCGGTGTGGCTACCCTTTGGTCTTGCTGACGAGGCACACCATCCTACTTCCCCAAACAATGTCAGTGAAAGTCATTCAGGACGGTCTCTCGGCTTATCACATTATGTCTGACCTCTCCTCGCTCTTTGATTTCCCAGCAACAGATAATGCTGAAGGATCCTAGGAACAAGTTCAGCGGTTTGGAATTCCGCAGTGCAAATTCACATAATCATTTATATAGCATAGCACTAATATGCAATGGTGATATTTGCAAAATAATGTACAAACCATTTATAATTCTGTAATGAAATCTTGCTAGGTTCCCAGTCGTTAGTCTGCTGTCATTTGGACTGCCATACACCTGACGTCATCGTCCCTTGATCAGATGAAGACACTGATGCAGTCAAAACATTGTGACACTGCCACTGCACCCTTTAGCAAGGTGCTTACACCGCTTCTATAAATATCCACAGGAATGAGTCACCTCAGATAAAGGAATCCAGCAAACCAGTAGCACTGGTAGTACGCAAATACTACTACTGCTCTGCTACTCCTACTTCTACTGCCGCTACTACTGCTGCTGTTACTACTGCTACTGCTGCTGGTGTTACAGTTACTGCTACGGCTCCTACTAATAATAATAATAACACAAGGATGATGAAGAAGAAGAAGAAGAAGAAGAAGCAGAAGAATCACTATCATAGTTTCTAATGAACAATTTCCAACAATGATCATATGCTGCAACAGGCCTGGAAGAAGAATTCAAGGATAAACGACTGAGAAAAGAAATAATTGTATAAACCTGCCTAAACAAAAAAGTGAATAACTATCTCTCTACAGCGCTTCACTAGAGGCAGGCAGAGCCCTAGCACCAGATCACTTGAGAGCAACACCTAGCGCCTGTTATGCTGGTCCTGGGGGACCAGTTTGCACTTAAGACACCAACACAAAAACACGGCCCTTATCTGAGAAGGAGAAACGAGTTCAACAGTATCCGCTCCGCATTTGATTTCTGCGGAACCTGCGACGGCCGTCCGCGCCGCAGCGATTGAAAGCGGCCTCCGTTACCGGCGACATCCAGCTGCGCGCCAAAGCCGCACGCCCGCCGTCTCCCCGCGTTAATCTTTCAGACTTCGCGCCCGCAGATGAATCCGTGATGCTACGAGAGCGGGTCTGCGGGCGCTGTGAAGCGGCGCCTTCAGAAACGGAGAGCCTCGCCAGCACGACATTCATCATGCATACAACCGAACGGCTGATGAGGAGGAAACGCGCTTTTAGTGAAGCCCCGTGCCTCACAAATTCTGAGTGATCATTGAGCAATACGTTAAATTAGTCAGTGGAGCCAAGAGTGATTGGAAATGATGGTGCCGGCACCAAGATTTATTATAGTGCATGCATTCTAATTAAGCCGCAAAGAAAAATAAAGCATTTGATATTTGAAAGGAGAAAGCGAGTGCTACAGCCACAAATGATTATCATTTAAGGGGGCTCAATTATGATAGAAACTACATGCAGGCCTCCCGCTCGTAAATATATGCAGCTGGCTGCAGAAATTCCATTAAATGCTTCCCTCACCAAGGGCATTATTTCTGTAATATTCTTTACAGCCCTGGCCACCAGCCCCCTCCCCTGCCACCCCAACAAATAGCCATTAAATATAGTTTAGAATATTTATATAAAACTCTGAGTAAATCATGCAGTACATTTAAATATTTCAGTCATAAAGACTTGAATATGTATTTTTACATTGTGTTTGCACATTAATTATATTCATTATCAAGCATTTAACCTGGAAACAATACGGTATTGCATGAAGGTCACTTATTTTGGCCAGCAAGCTCAAATTCATTGCCTTTGCTGGAAAGAGGAAAAGAGTGATCCTTAAAAGATGGGCGTTTCTATTTTACTTTTTGAATCGAGACAATGGAAGGAGGATGACGGGGTGATGAAATTAAAGATGAGGAACGGCCGCCGAGGACGATGATGATTATGAAGCAGGACAAAGTGATAAAGGCTCTAATGAAGATTACGCTTATAATGCAGATAACTGCGACAGAAGATGATTAGAACAAGAGAGCTTGTGACAACAAAGGCGATAATGCCTTTCCGTGGGTACTGAAGACAACAGCCATGAAACTTACAGGAAAGATAGTGGCAAACAAAATATAAAAGACAATTAAGATAACCACGAACTGGAGAACGTCAAGTCATAAGAATATGAATTGTGTGAGCATAGCACAAAATCACCACCCCAGTCATTCTCCCTTAGAGAATGAAAAAGAGTTAAACAGGTACAAGCTCCCATCATTACAGCTGCACAATCCAACCATGTAATGCAATGGATGTCACAGACACTTCACTATTATTTTTAGATAAATAGTTGCCCTCCCTCCCCCAAGAATATCTTATGTATAAGAAGACAGGCTCAAGGGCGGTATAATGTGGTGGGGAACTGAAACACTGAATCAGTGCAGAGGCACAAACACACCACACCATGTGAATGTGAATCTGTTAGTGCATGCAAATGAGTAACCCTCTGGCAGGTTTGCTATCTTGAGACACTTCAACCAGGCTAGGAGAAGCAGTCGAATCCACCTACCGCCATAGTGAACCGGTTTTCTCCCGGCACAAAAAAACACTCGCGGGAGCGCTTGGCTGTGGACGCCAGTCACCACGGGCGTTTGGTATTGGGCTTAAGTACAAGCCACTGAGCTGGCCAATTCGTTAGCAATACAGCAAACTGCCGTTGCGAGATTTAGTAAATTGCCGAGCGAGTTCAGAGAAGGTGGGTGCATTTCTCCCGCAGGGAAAAGCAAGAGTTTACTTTGAACTTTTGTAAAAAAATAAATAAATAAATAATAACAATAATAATATGGACAGTTCTCTCTGCCTTTTCAAGGCCAGTGGGATGTTTGGCCACTTTCCATTTTAAAAGATTTCAAGGACAGTGGGATCTATGCAACACCTATTAGCATCAATGCGACATGTAAAGATCTAGCATGGTATTTTAGAAAAGACTGGCTATTAGTGATAAATATTTAACATTGTACATGCCCGGTGATGTGTGAAGGAGGCCATTTCAGAATAAGGCTAATACCAAAAATAAAATAATTAGCTTGCTATTTACAGATAACATTTTTTGTCAGTGCCTTGCGTTTGTGTGTATATAGTATGTGTGTATAATATAGTGGAATTTCACCGTGTGAGCTTGTGCCTGCCTGTAGAGGTAGGAAATTATCCATGCTTCCATTTGTGCTTCTGTGTGTGTGTGTGTGTGTGTGTGTGTGTATATGTGTGTGTGTGTGCGCTTGCGCACTGCTTAAACCCTAGGCTAGATGAGGCCTTCATCAGCCTATGACATCACTGCCTGTGTAACCTCTATAGCCAAAATTAGCCATAGTGTCCTGCTGTGTTCCCTGCCATTACCTCAAAAATACAATGAACTTGTCTCAGTCAACACATTTACAAAATGTCAAATTCTACACTGTCTGTCTGATACCAGACAATATCATCACCATCACTGGTCTTTGTGCTCAACAGTACTGAATCCAGTCACCTTGGTGTGCATCTCTGCAATCTGCCTCATAATTCTGGCAAGAAATGGTTGGCAAACCTATGTCAAGGTTTAAAGAGTTTGCTCACTTACAAGGGTTTTTAATGTTATTTCAGTTTGTGCTTTTTTGGCCCACGGTTTTTACTGTGCAAATAGAAAGTATTAGCATTTCATTGCCATGCTAACACTCTTGAATTGCACTGCATGGCTGATTTATTGGTAACAACTAATAATGTGCATTTGTTTTGAATACACGTGAAATTGGTCAAAGCAGACATTTTCATGGACTAGCGTTGGTCCCTCTCAAGCAGTAATCTGATTCTCTCCATGTGTAATAGGAGGAGGCCACAGGAAACGGCTGCAACCAAAAATAAAATGAAAAGCTATTTTTGCAGAATAATTGAGTAATAAAAAACATGTACAACTTCTAGAGGCATAGTGTTTTAGTACAAACTGCTTTTAATACAATCCACACATTGTAAAGCCGACAACAGGCAACCAAAAGCTTTCGTAAATATCTAAAATATCTTCCACTGCACACAAAAACTGTCTGGGCCAATGATATTTTATAAAAAACTCAGAAAGTGGGTATCGCTTTAAAAGCTGTAATATGAGATCTCTTGTCAAAAAGAGCAATAACATTAATGGCACCATCTCAATCACGCACTCAATTACAACAATGGGGTAATAAAATAACATAAAATGGTACATTTGGGCAATAGAAAATTATTTCCCATCAAACAACAAGGGGCACAATGCTTTTAGTGGTCTATGCAAAACTTCTGTGACTGCCTTGCGCAACAGCACAGAGTTCTGTAATCAGATCTCTGCCCCCTTAGAGACCAGTAGCAACTGAAGCTACTGCAATACCACATCAAGGGTTGACAAGCCAGAACATTCAAGTCTAAGACAGATTGACTTCCTTAAAACTTATAGTGCAAATAAAATTGGTGGAAAAAAGTTTAGTTTTCTAAAAAACGCAGCAAGGCAAGGGTTTCTTACCTCAGGCATTTAGGAATAAAATTTTATGTGCTAGGCCATTACATGAGAGAGAAGGGATTTTGTGGGAGGGATTTGAATGCTTCTAGTGGCGATACACTAACAAAGCTACTCTACACATATTGCACATACAGATGCAATTTCAGTTATATGGCCTTCTTACAGTGTTCCATAAATATTTATGACCAAGGTAATGCAGTGGGCTGGGAAACATTGTAAATATTTAGATTATTCCTGATTTTCCTTAAATAGAAGTAGGCTTCATCTTTCCTATTTGTGAAAAGGGTTTTTTCTTTTAATCATGAACATTTTTTTAAATCAACGTTCACACTCAACCAAGAGAAAATGATACACTGGATAAAAACTGCTACATGACCTGCTCTATAGGACCAGTCATGTACGAAACCCTGATTCTATCACACGTTCACATAAATTATAATGTATGCAAAAAGTATACAGAATCATACAAATAAAAAAATAAGGATGGAATCATATTGCATGTGGAGGTTCTAGCTCAGGAGGGTAGAAACATGCATTCTACCACTTTCACCTGCTCATCACTTCAGAGATCTGAATGAGGTGACTTGCACTCACAGGCCAAGGTTAAAACCCTAGACCTGATCGACCTCTGTTTATCCTCTCCAGGGTATGTGCTCTTCCTCCTGCCAGATAGCCTGCCAAGGGTAGAACAAATCCCATTTACCAGTCTATCAAGTGCTTAAAGGATGCTCCAGTCAATCCGCGCACTCAAAAGTGAATTCCTTCGGCACGCGCAGGTCGCAAAGGAGCATCTTAAGTGGGAACTAGGGTCATTCAAATAATTAATTTTAAAATATACACATATATAAATGTAATGCAACTATAATCTTGCAATAGGCCTGTGAACTGAGCATAAAATTCAGTTGCAATGTAGCCGCATACAGAGCTGACGGATTAGCATGTGGTTCAGTCAACCAAGTTATAAAAAAAATCTATTTAACATAAACCTCCCACTGTCCTCACAAAAGATTTAATTTTCAGTTTTGAGTCGTATTTAGACTAAATACCATGGTACAGAGCAAAACGAGACACGGCAACAAGTATGCAGAATTTGTGCAGAGCAACTTTGGAAATGAAAGGCTTATATTTTGTAGAGGTATCTAGCAGAGCTACCTAGCTAGCCAACCAAGGGCAGGCCAAGTTCCCACATGCTTGTAGTATGTTGTGCAATGTCACAGAATTAAGTGTTCATGTCCTTGTATTATGCAATGTGATGTCAGAAGTCAGGGTGCAATGTTGTCAGTCTTTAGCTCCTGCTTGCAATGAAGACTTCATCCTTACTAAAGTATGAGCGTTCTTCAAGATCTTCCTGGTCTCTCTTTGGAAGCACCCCTCTATAATACATATAAACCTCAAAAACATTTGTTGTCCCACTCCGTCAGCATTAGTGTAAATAATTCAGGTTTTCCAAAAGAACTTGTAGCTTTTATGTATGACAATAGATTTCGACTCAACGACCTCCATTAAGAGAGTCTTGGCTCTCCATACTGATGAGAAAGGCTCCTGTCCCTGTGGGCCCATTTGGGAAATGGAATGTCCTTCTGCGTCGGAGGTGAGATTAGAACAAAGGGAGCCGTTTTTACGACGGGACGTACGAAGGATTGAGACACAAGGTCAATTCGCAGAACAGCCACAGTGATGTACAGTAACCACACCTGCCCTTCCTGCTTTGTTTTTCTCCTCTGTGAGAGCAAGCGTGAGCTGAAAAACGCAGAGACAAATGGCACTGGAGAGCCCCTCCCAAACGGCACCAGGAAGAGAGGCACAGCCGCTCTGCAGTCTGCCCCATACGGCCACAATCAAGACGTAACGTTGACCTCCAGCTGCGTCTGTGTCCCGGACGGCGTCAAAGACAGCACTAACGCCGCTCCCGGTACCAGCCATATTTTAAGAGACAGGCTGCGGGGGGATCTGACCCCCGGGCAACCCAAGACGCCGTTATCGCCGGACTGCAGCGCCTGTTCCAGCGCCGCGTCCGCCGCCACTTTAATTTCCAATCACCGACAAAAGCGAAGAGCGCACATTCGCTCATAAATATTATTCCCCGGCAGAGCAGGTTCTAAAAGCCGGTTTATAAACCCTCAATTGCAATGCGCCGTTTGAGTTTTATTTATTTATTTACTTTTTTTGTCATTTTCAATAAGTCTATTCACTGTTTTTTTGTCATGAATGCATCTCCTGGAACGCCTGCGATGAATTGTCATCAGTCTCAGGGACAAATAAATCGCAGGTTATTATAATCACGTCCTAAAACCCTTGTCGCGTTCAAAAAGAAACATGGGTAAACAATGAAATGTCAACATAAAAGGTTGCCCGTGACCCTTTGATGAGATGCTCTGGTGAATCCCTAAATCTTGTAGCAGAAAAGGCCTCCCGGAATTCTAAAATGCACACCTCATCCTTGAAAATTATTGTTTACGTGCAGAAATCTGAAGGCTCTCACTGAAATCAGTTTCAAGCACTGCGAGTCTAATTTAAAAAGCGAACAAAAGACTCTCTGTTGGACGGCCTTCCAGAACATCACCGTGCGATATATAATGCAAGGGGACATATTCCTTCAGCATGATACCACTTTTTAGTCACTTTTTAATTTCATTTTTAAAGCACAGTTTCAAAACAAAAACGTACAGCGTAAAAAAAACAGGCACACACGCGTACGTTTAGTAATTTGTTGTGAGAGGTGTCTGTTGACATCTTACATAAGCTTACCAACCTGTCTGCCGTGAAATGTTCTTATGAAATCTCCTGTCAGATACAATTCCACTGAAGCTCCAGAAATTACATTGACAGGGTATATTATGAATGCTGAGTACCTGGTGTCACCTTTTTTTAGTGCAGAAAGGGGGGAAAAGTATCAGAGAACACACCATCTGTTATTGGCAGGGTTTGGCAGTATGTGGAAAACATTTTTATTTGACGGTATAATATAATCTTACAAGTCCATGTCGGGGAAAAAAAGATACTGTTGTCGGTGTTCCCTCGCAAGGGCAGGATATGGCTTGAATTATCTGACAGCTCAATTGAATGTGCACCCCAGCATTTAAGCAACATATTGGTAGCTCACCCACAAGCAAATTTACTTCATATAAACAGTTTTTTCCTCAAGAGTGCTACTTACTCACGCTAGTCATTTCTGGTTCTATTTTGTGTTAATTGATGGGGATTAAAAATGTATGTTTATACATACTTTAACTGAAAGCGGCCAAGTTGGACCCAGTAGATTTGGGGGAGGCTGATTACCCCAGAGAGGCTCTGGTGGTGGAATTTGATTTAAAAATAATTTATAGAAAACAGTGGAGCATTGATTTTTTTTTGAAGGGGTAGATATTTCTGAAGTGTCTGCGTGTAATTTCACAGCACAGTACAGGTCTGTAATCTTGTAATATCCCCAGGCCTTTGGAAAAGATGGGTGTCGTCAGGGAGAAGAGAGTTCCCCTGGAGGCCAATCACCAAACGGTTCCACAGAAGCAAATTCTTAGCTGGTTACATTGTCAAGGAAACTCAGTGATTAATGTTGTGTTGACATCAAAACCATTTGCTGTTCTGTGCTAAACATAATTATTACACTGACACATAGTTGTGTTTTAATAAAGTGCATTGTGTGGTGCATGGCCTCAAGAGCTTTGAATAAAGTATGCCTAGCATAGTTAAATGAGCCTGCCTCCTTAACCATCTAATGTGCTCATCCATTTGTGTTGTTCTAAGAGATAAATACAGACATATATACACTTCCAAGAAAAAGGATCATAAAGAGAACTAAGGGAAGGGGGAAAGAAAATGGTATAGCCACAACAATGGAACTTTATATATTGCTTATAATTCCACAATTCCCTTTATGGGGACAATAGCATCACCCCAGTCCCTTAATGTTTTGCTGCAAGCTTGATTCATGTAGCAGATTCAAGTTCTAAAATGTGGGCTATTCAAGAAAAACCAGAAACCAGAAAGGTTTCACGGTTAAATCTGGGATTTACTAACTTGTTAAAATAGCCTTTTTTTGTGTGAAACTGATAACACGTCTTTCTCAGAGAGTTTAAACATTACTTGTACTGTATCTGCTTCACAGGCAAATATTCACTGGACATAGCCTATAATCGAGCAGTCATGCCTTCAGACTAAGAAAAAAAGAGAAGCAGTTGCTCTCCACATGTTTTGTAAATGGCTTCATTCTCAAATATCACATTACAGATGCTCTTTTCTATAGTAACTAACAAAAGTGGAGAACATCAGAGTTGGTGTCAGGAATACAAAAGTAAATCACCAGGAATGCACAGAAGATCCATTTCTAATCAATAAGCTAGCCAAACAAACCAACAACTAGTGCTATAAACAAAATTAAATGCCACTGCACAGCTTTATTCAACAATACCTGTGATCATTATTATCCCAAAAGGAAATACAAAAAGAATAGTTAAAGAGGGACAGGGGAGCCATTGTGCAACCTGAAGAGGTGGGTATTCATTCGGCATTGGAAGATGGGCAGGGATTCTGCTGTCCGGACAGCAGCAGAAGGTTAATCCCACCATGGAGGGCCCAGAACGGGGGGGGGGGGGGGGGGGGGGTTCTGGCTGGTATAAAGTGTGAATTTAATGCGAGCCGATACTGGTAGCCAGTAAAGCATAATAGCATCTATGTTCTAACTTATATTTGGTTGTCAAGGTTTTTTGGGAAAAAAAAGCTAAAAAAAAAAAACATTCTACCATATTGGACTCCAATGTTGAGGGTAGATTACATGTTAATACCACATTAAAGGAGTTGATCAATTCTAGTACAGTAAGAAATTTAAATCTACATAAGCAATCTAGTCCAAAAGCACTTACTTTTCTCATTTTCCTGAAAGTGCTTCATAAGAGGGTTTAATACTAACTGGAATATCCGCCTGGAAAAAGTTACAGCAGAAAGCCCAAACAATGTCTGGCCACACTGAGTTTTTCTCCACAGTGTACCCACCTTTGGCACTGCCAAAAGCTCTGTGCCAGCATGTGGCACACAACGCCCCGGCCCCCACTCCCCGTACAGCCGCAGAAAGGCCAAAGGCAATGACCGAGACAGATGGGTCAAACTTTGAACATCAGCCCTCTGTCACAACCAGTATCCATTATCAAGCATTTTTTTAAACACTGTTTAAGGTTAGGTTTTGTTTCCGTTCCACGCCAGCAGGCTGCTCCATTAAAAAGTTCAGTGCTCTCAGTACTGGTGAGGGGCACTTGCTTTTCACACAAGATAATGTGTGTAGTTTCAACCACACCTTTTCTTACAGTACCTGCATTATCCTCTAACTCAGGGGTGTCCAATCTTCTCCGAAAAGGGTGTGGGTGCAGGTTTATGTTGTAGCCCAGCACAACGACACCTGATTCAACTAATTAACTAATCACGGTCTTCAATAAAGTAGATTCAGGTGCTGTAGCGCTGGGCTACAACAAAAACCTGCACCCACATTGGCCCTTCCTGGATAAGATTGGACATCCCTGCTCTAACTAGCCTACACCACCAGTGATGGGCACATTTTTTGACATATGATGACATTTACAGAAAGTCTGAAATATCCCTAAATGAACCACATTCTCACTTTCTGCTAAGGCCTTATATGTTATACCCAGGGCTGCTCCATACTGCTGTTAGAACATTTCTGGATACTGTAATCATGGTGTAGAAGTTTCCAGCAGGCTGCAGCCCCTGATTTTATATGGCTTTTATATGTCATTTGATACACAACAAACATCAAAACTGATCTCCGACAATAGGAAGTGAGAAGATTAAAGTTATTTTTATGATCCACTTTTTTTTCTCCAACAGCTGTAGACAAGGCTCTTACACTAAGAAACGCTCAAGGGAAAAAGTGCTTATTTGTATGGCACAACAGATTAAGTTTGCTACCAGTAGCCCGCTCATCTGCGCTTCCAGTAATAGGATTAAATTGCTGTGGCCCACCACATATGTGAGCTCTAGTGGTTTGTGAAGCTAATTTCAATGCAGACGCGGAAAGGCTAGTTATTTGTTGATGTGGAGGAACTTTCACCCCAGATGTCAGCCAATTTTCAAATCTGTCAGGATGAATGATTGTCCTGCAGCAAAGTCTGTATGAAATACTGTTTACCCCCCACACACCCCCCCCCCCGCGCCCCCTTCTGGCACGCTAATATTAATGAATGCCTAAAATAATGATAGCCTTTAAAGAGAAGCCTTCTGCTACAGTATGAATTGTCCATCCACCAGCTGTGTCGTACACAACTTGTGGATTTCATGTGGAAATTAAGGTTTGCCCGACAAAATTACAAACAAAATATGAATAGGAATGCACATCAAATGCTTCATCAAGTATTGTACTACAAACTTAAACTTAAGATAAACACTAATTGCTTGAAATAGCCTACCTTAAAAGAATGGATGGTGAAGGGAAGAGCTCTACAAAATATTTCCCGGGAACACTCAGACAAGAGAGGATAGATGCTAAATGGCAATTACATACATCTTTGTTCACCTCACCTACCCACTCCTATAAGAACCGCTGGAGAACAAGTACAGTTCAATGTCAAACATGAGAGTACCAGTACTCCAAATATGAGAACTGCAGTAAAATTCATGTGTTCTGCAGAAATCTAATTTCTACGTCAATTCTACCCAACGTGGCAAAAAAATTATTGCTGTTTTTAAAAATAATTTTTCTGAATCTGGTGCTTCAACTAATCAAGTCAGCAATGATGTCTACTCTAGGACTTGGAGATGCATTGTACTGATTTGGGTTCTGCAGAGCAACCATCTGTCTCAAGATGCCCTCTCCACATGTCTCCAATTAAGCAATTAAGACAACTGCTGGAACTATAGGTCAACACCACTTACAAATGGAAGCTTGAGTAACAGTGTCAAGGGACACAAAGACAAGGCTATCGTGGCATCGTTAGAAATTATAAGTTGGATCAAATGCATTTCTAACATCTTCAAAAGGCCCTACTCCCTCCATCTGTCCATGTTGCAGAATAATTTCTGACTCTCACTTTTCCCCATGCTTTCACAGTCTCTATATGGCAACAGCCAAGTTTCAAAGAGAATATAGCGCAAATACAGCTTTTTATCACTGTACTGTACAGTATTGCACTGCACCATATTCTCCCATAGGGAGAATGAACAAGCCCACTCGCCAGACATTTGCTTATCATTAAAAAAAACTGCATTTTTGAGCACATTCAGACGCAAGGTAAAATATCAGATCTATATGGTTTACTTTGTAGTTTCTGATTGCTACCACGTGGTGTAGACAATGTCTTTTTGAAAAAATTCATTCACATACAAGGCAAAACACTGGAACTACATGTTTTCATTTGTAATTCCTGATTGCTACTGATTGCAATGCTCTGCTGATCAAGCGACACACAGAGGATGCAATAGAGCTTTTCAGAACTGTGTCTTCTACACCAGGAGGCACGCATACACACTAGCCTGCTATATGTTAACATACAACCTATAGCATGAGATGCATCGTGTCCTCATTCACACTATTAACCTGCTTATTAAACATAGAGTTTACCATTCTTAAGACGGAGCACTCAAAAATAAATGGGATATTTCACTAGACTGTAGTTTTGTCCATCTACTCTTTGGCTGATTGATTGTAGGCAACAGGACTTTCGCTTTCACTTATCCATCGTTATGGCAGATGGACTACACCTTCACCTTGGACTACAATTCCCAAAACCCACTTCAGGGCGGCGCCACACATAGCCAATACTACCAGCATATTAAGCCCCCACCCCCCACCACTGTAAGAACCACTGTCGTTTTACAAGGTTTTCCATGACCTGCCTATCCTGGATGCCTAGCTGGGTGGCTGGCAGCCAGCTCATTCCTATCCACCCACCATCTAAGGTTAAACCACAGGCAAGGTGCCTGCTGTTTCTGCTTAGAATCTTAAGATACTCTAAAAACCTCCCTGGGTGACAAGGTCCGGTGAGAAGTAGGTACACGACAACTCGGGAAGGATTTTGACTCCACAGCCTTAGCACACAGAGAGCCTGAGCACGTGCAGTAAGGGCAATGTGCGGACAGGCGCATGACAATAGCACTGCATGACTCCCATGCTAAGAGTCATGGATGGGCCAATGGAATATTGTTCACATGACTGAAAACCTATAACTTTAGAAAAGAGCAAACTTATTTCCAGTCAGCAAAGGACAACCCATTTCAGTACACTGAGGAAGTCAGAGCTGAGTTTAGCGGTTCAGTACATAGCTGGTCTGTATAATAGGGTGACCAGCAGAAAATCTAACCACTTCATCCTTTAGAAAAGTAGGCTACATTGAGTCACCACATCATTAATTTTCCATTATAATTATACGTATTCACAAATGCATGCTTCCGGCCTTAACAATGGCAAGGGGAGAGCTGTGCTTATAACAGGATATTGCCTGCATAAATGAAATGGCCTAAACTTAGGTATACACACAGAATGGCCTACACACAGATCTTTATGTGTTGCAAAGACTAATGGAAACACCACAAGGTAATTACAAGAGAAACTGTTCATCTGTAGCATTTAATTTAGCACGCCATAGTGACAGCCCCAAAATATATTATTCATCCAAAACCTCAATTTAAATAACACTGGTTCTGAATTTTCACTGTGCTCCCCTGCCATACACCCTTAGGTTTCTTCTTCATATAAAAGTAGAACAAACAAATTGAAATTCTGTGAAATAATGTGCACTGCAAACTTACATTCCACGAAAGTAGCCTGGATTTAGTCAAGTGTTTGTATTACTTTCAATTACATGTAAATGCATGTTTACAATTGATCAATGCTTACACTAATTTTTTTGGACAACCACTGAACTTGTATAACCCATGTTTACAAAGAAGCAAACTGACACCTGTGTTAAATTACACATTACACAGGTCTGTTAAATGTGCATCAAAGTGAAGACCAATGTTGACTGAACATGATGTGTCATGTGACTTCATATCTGTACAACTTTGTCAGATGTGTTTCAGGGATAATACACTATACTGCGATGTATGGCTATTAGTGTCTCAAACAATATCTCAAACTGTACCCCCTTCAAAAATTCCAAAGTCGCCATGACAAAAACAATATCTCAGTGATCACCTGGTTGAACAAAGAAGAAAAAATGTTTTACATCAAGCGACAGAATTGATGTAAAAGGGAGAAACCGTCACAATTTACAGGCACTTAAGGGCTCTCACAGTCTATGCAAAGGCCTTGTTATTTCGCTGCAAAGTACAGCCTGTCCCTGAAAGAATAGAAGGTTTGCTTCATACAGAAAATAATGAAAAACAAGGTTGCTTGAATTTTTCTTAAATTCACGTATCAGACGACTTGTGGGCATCATTCTGTAACATAATCACTTTTAACTCCTTCAGTATTCACACATTTCCAATGACATCTTTTTACAAACATTTTACATGCCACATTAACTAACTCTCCTAAACTTAGCTAAACATACATCCTTGAATGCAAAGTGCACAAGGAGTTTAATAATGTAATATTTAAAAGTATTCCTGTATGAAACTTTAAAATATTCCAGCACTAGCAAATACAAAAATTTCATACAGGCTGACACACTCATACATGTGGCCAGGTGCACAATTGGAACAGCATAAGTACATCCAAATATGGTGGTGAATAACCAATGCTTTGAAGCTGGCAGTGGTACAGGGGCTCAGTCTATTGCACAATGAAGTCCACAAACCACCAGGACATTTTAGCCATTAACCTGGTTGCCTAGGCAAGAAGGCTAAGACTTTGCCATAGTTGGACCATATAACAAGACAATGACCCCAAACATACCTCAAAATCAACATAGAAACAAAAATCAAGGTTTTGCAATGGCCATCTCAGTCTCTAGATTTAACATCTATTAAAAACCTGTGGTCTGAAATGAAGTGGGAAGTCCTTAAATGCAAACCGAAGGATATCAAGGATCTCAAACAATACTGCATGCAGGAATAGTTCAAGATCATTCCAAATGTTATCTACAACCCGATGAAAAATAATAGGAAAAGGCTGAGCTGTTATCCTTGCCCAGGAAGACTGCATCATGTACCAATCATAGGGGTCCCAGTAACCGTGAAACCTATTTCAGTGTTACCAATAATTCTACACCTGACTCTAGATTTCCTGCATTCAAGTAAATTAAAAATAGTGCCTAAGGTTTTAAAAAAAAAAAATCAGCTAACCGAGTCATTTAAGTGCTTGAGCTGTTCAAGACACTTCATTAATTATAAACTGCATATAATGGACAAAGCCAAACTGTACCAATAGGTATTATCATGACTAGGATCTTATTTACTTCAAGGGGGAATCTATTCATGACAAGACAAACAATATAGACAGGTTGAAACCACAATTTGTACTGTTTAGTTTTTCAGGAAAACAGTCATGTTTGAGTCTTTATTTTGGTGGTTTCGAATTTCATCTAGCAATCTGTTATGACACTTCAGCAAACAGCCACCTGTTCTCCCACTGAGCTACAATGTGAAAATCTCTGCCGGCTTTTTAACTGACCTTGGCTTAAAAGCACCCACTCCATTCACTTCAGACATGGCTTTATTCTCAGGTCCCTTTCAGCAAAGGCATAAAGGTGTTTGATTCAGGAGACAATGTTTGCTCTTCACAAAGAACACACTCATCCTGATAGAAGCCTATTTCCATTTGATGATGAGCATTTGTCTCCTAAGACACAGCTAAAACAATCACTCAATGGCTGAGTAATAATAATGTATATTTCAGATAGCAATATCTCTCAACCTACTCGTAACAATCTGCAGAAGACACTCCAGACAAAAAATAAAAATAAAAAGGGAATATGCAACTGATGTGTCTTCATTGGCAAAGTTTTGAAACTGATTTTATATGGGCACCTGTGAATATAACATTTTATATCGCTCCATGTGTATGGTTGAGTTTGGGTATAAATGCAGAGTGTGTGTATGTCTGGGTGTGTATCTGTGTGTGTGTGCGCACATTTGCTCATTTTGTTTGAGAGAGAAAGAGAGACAGAGACAGTGAGACAGACAGAGAGACGAAAGGGAGGGCACCTCAGTGCTAGTAATCTAAAGCAACAGACCCACTGGGAGAACGAACACTCTCCCTGTATGACGTGACCTATCAGACTTAGACATACATTTCTGCCCTTACTTCACCTAATACTTAAGTATAAAAAAAAAAAAAAGTTTGAAGCATTTCAACTGATTTAATCAGCGATCAGACAATTCATCACAGGCAAACGCTCAGATAATTCCTGGAGATCAAAGATGAATCACACAATCATTGATCATCACTTTAACTAAAAAGGAGGGACCGCAAAGAGCATTCAGGCAAGGCTAATAAATGAAACCAGAACCCCACAAATTGTTCTCTGCAGTGTTTCATGATTATCGGAAAGAGAGATGAAAAAAATGTGGTAAGAGAATCTCATTGTTCTCCTTTTAATCCTGTTTTCAGTCAGAATGTGAGGTAGTGATTTGAGCAAGAGAGAAATCAATCGAGTTGAAAGTATATGTCCACTAAAAAGCTAAGCTCTTTAAAAAACTCCCTAAATGCAAATCACTACGAATCAAATTAATGTTTTGATGCATACGCCCCTATCCCTCCCCAAAAAGGGAACACAACAACTCTAAATTCATCCTCTGCACCAAAGTTGGCCAACCCAACAGTAAATTAACAAAGCACTTGCTTCACAACAGTGGGGCAACAACAGGCAGGATTTATGTGTTATGGTAATTAATTTCTACCCACAAATATATAGGCTCATTTGAATAATTCATTTTGTTCACACTCCCATGATAAATTAGGAACATCCACTGAAAAGGCTCACATTTTATGAAAGAAATAAACAGACAAACCTTATCACTGCATATTACTATCTCCATTTAATGCTCATCACCACATCACCTTGCAGCCAAGGCAAAGAGGCACACTGTGAAAACTTCAAAG
Source organism: Anguilla anguilla (assembly GCF_013347855.1). Taxonomy (NCBI): domain Eukaryota; kingdom Metazoa; phylum Chordata; class Actinopteri; order Anguilliformes; family Anguillidae; genus Anguilla; species Anguilla anguilla. The sequence continues at coordinate 23,538,234 of NC_049209.1, forward strand.
TAGTTTGCAATCTGCATGGAGAGATATAGGCTAAGTTTAGAGTTTCAAAGTACAGCACAGAATATTCTAACAGACCGAAATGGCTGCTTTCTATTGAGACTCCAGGGATTTCAATGTTGTTTTAACCTCTCCATCCCACTCTGCTGCAGGTAGATAAGCTGGGTATGATAAGCTGTGGGCTCTATTTCAAGAAGCACAGTAACACTCATGTTGCTCAAATCAGTAAATCAACACTGCAGGAAGATTAGGTTACTTACAAAACATGCATGCACACCCACCACTTAACTACAAGCATAGTGGATGAAGACATGACACTATTTCTTGCAGTGTTTGCATTAGTTAGAGCATTCATTGAGTAATCGACATTGTATCGTTACTGTACTGTGGCGATGAAAAGGAGTTACCTATTGTAGCGATAACGGGGAGGGAAGTTACCTGCTTACAACTTTTTATTATTTTAAGACGGAGAAGTCAACTATTAGCATTTGATCACAATATAGAGGTTCTTACAAAATGTGCTATGCATGAAACTTGTGATCGTTCTCCAGCCACCAAGTGGCAGTGTAACAGGGCGAACCATCTGTTCCTGCTAGCACACCGTTTGTTAAAACGAACGAGTTTTAGCTGTACATCTGCTCATGGTAGCGGTTGTGCGAGTACGTAGTTCATAAATGTAGCGTGCAGCATTTATGTTTGCCGGTTTTTCAACTCAAACATTTTCGCTACTGTACATCTGTTCACCGCCATAATGTACTGCAGATAACTTAAACATGTACAAATCTGTTTTGTAACATTAAATTGATTCATTTTAGCATATCATGGTCGATCAACGCATTGTTAAGAGTTTCTACTAACCGTTGTTTGTTCCGTTTGTTCCATGTTCAAACTGGAATTACGTAATCCGAATGTTGTGATTCTGTGCAACTTTATTGGAAGCGCTGGACAAGAAGAATTTGCTCTTTTAGACGGGGGGAGACCGTATTTGGTAATATTTTCCAGTACCTAATTAGATATGTGATTATTAGATATAAAGTAGCAACTGATAATATATGTATAATGATTTCCATGTGTAAAAATATACGTGTCATTTCTTTTGTGATATAATTGGATTTTGTATGGAAATGGTATAGTCTGGTTACGTATAGTATAGGCAGGTCATTTTCTGTCAGTTGTGTGCAAGCGGCCAAAACCAGCCTTCGTTTTTGAAGTTCATTTCCTGGTGTTGTAGTTCCTGGTTGCTCACTAGCGCCACTACGGATGGCTCCAGTATAGGTGTTTACATATCCGGTTTCTATGTAAGTCTACGGTACAAATGCGATCAAAATACAAAGTCAATAATTTTTTCTCACAAGAACAAATAGCCATAATAGGTGCATTTTATTCGTCTTATGACTGTCCATGGGTCGATTTCATGATGTATTGCGTCATTTGGGCACATTGCCAATATTTGTTCTGGACCAATGAGGTACAGCTTGCGTCACTTCCGGATTAATGTGGAGCACTAAGCTACAGTAGGGGCTACAGTCTATGGTCACTGGGGTGGGCGGTGGCGCCTCTTGGCCTTGACATTGCGGCTCTGGCCACGGTCCACCTGTGTGAAGTCAGAAAATGCAGGCATCCCATTTCGTAGTGATTTAATTATGGCGTGTGCTATTTACAGCTGCACTAGACGACCATAAAATAATCCTCCTCTTAAGTTTTTCGGTAGCCGAGTCATTTTTACTATTTCCTTCAGCCTACTTAACCAAATAATTAGTTGGCAGAAAGCGTAATCAGCTTGCTATATTTGGTAGTCCAGTAGCCTATGCTAAAACAGTTCGCAACTTCGGCTACCAAGCCATTTGACTAGAGCTAGCTAACCTTAACCGGCAAACATTCAATCTGTCAGACGTGTTTGACGGCTTGTCAGTAGTGTACATTCCGTAAATGTCTACCTGGGCCATGCTTGACGCATGTGACAAAGCTACTATAATAACGATTTTGGGATAAACATTTTTTCAGTTTCACGAAGCGAATTAAGAGTCTCAAGGTTCATTTGCTGAATAACATATAACACACGATGAAATCAAACACACATAATTTAACGAAATTAACCATCTTGGCATTTAGAAAGGAACATGTTTTTAGCATTTAAGAGACCGACAAGCTAGGCATTTAAGACAGTGGTTCTCAGAATCGGTCCTGGGGGCTCCTTTGTTATATTGGCTTTTCTCCATTGGTTTTGATGATTTACAAGAACAAAATAATAACCTAATAATAATTAGAAATTCAATGGAGGCTACATTATTTTTGTCTTCATGCACCAGGTGGAAAACTTGCTGTACAAAGTGCGTTGTCATATTTACACGCCTGCAGATCATTTATTAAAATACTTGGTAGATTTGTTAATCACCGCTGACAGTGTTAATTTTTATTCGGTAGAACGTGATTTGCGAACGATCGGTCAGCTAGCGTCACCCAGCAAGTGAACACCACAAACGGCAATGGAGTAGCTAGTAGCAGGTACTGGCTCATTAACTGACTGTGGCGAAAACCTACGACGATAACTTGCTCGGTTAACAGCAGGTCTACCAGACAGTTATACGAAAATTAGCCTAGTCAAATCACCAGTAGCCTACACATCTCTGATTGATTGACCATTAGTGTAGTCAATGTTCTTCCCCTGTGGTTCATATTGCTAATGCGTGAGCTAACCACGGATAGCCTACCTAGCTCACTGGCAAGCTGATATGCTAGCTAAGCATATTCGTTTTGCTGAGAAACATAAATTAAAGATAACTGAACATAATTGTATTTTTAATATCATACATATAACGTGATTACATGATACAGTACAGTCACGGATGGAAATTAAACTCCGTAAACATCTGATAATATATTTTAAAACATAACGGCAGACAGTCAGCTAGCCTCAAGTTCGTTCTGCAATCGTTCGTTCAGGTTGATGGGCTTTTCCGCACCGGACTGTCAATCACATTATAAAAATCACAGAGCCGCTTAACTCTATGGTTTTGGCTCCAAATCGTCAACATGGCCATGGCCCGCCATTGAGCTTCAAAACGTGTTTTAGAGACCCACGGAGAGTCAATGGGTGACGTCACAGTAGCTTTGTCCATATTTTTTACAGTCTCTGGTTGTGTGGCTGGCAGTAGGTGGGCATAACTGCTGAAGTTAAATTGATGTGCTGATTATTTTTTGTTTAATGTTTAATTATGTATATTAATAAATGTTTGTATAATAGTTGGGTGCACTTTTGTTAATAAAACGCCCCAATTGGGTTGCACAGGTTTGAGCGACCATCCTTGTAACAGACACCATGGTCATTATTATGCAATGTGTTTTGTGTAGGGCTTTGCATGGGAAACTCCACCACTGGCTTCGAGACTACTAAAGAGAGGTTTCAAAAACAGGAAAGAGTTATCGCTGGCAGTAGCGTTTTACCTGCCAAGATTTTCCTGCTTCAGACTGCATCTGACGTTCATTGTGATTTACCTAAACTCCTTTTAAATAAGAAATTAAACTACAGCAAATCCTGTAGAGTTTAAAACATGACATTTTCATTTGCACCATGTTTGTTCAATGAAATTACACTCTCAGCCAATTTTCCCCCGTTTAAAATCTCTTGATTCAGCTCGCTCTACTAAGATCCCATTGTAAGCCGATTATGACAAATTGAATCAAGAAATCTGATTTCTTGAGATTTATGATAAAAGTGAATTGACAACATTAGCAGCAGAACTCCTGCATCGCAATGAGCCTCTCTCCCAGAAAGGTGGACCCAAGAAGGACAGCACTCCATATCAATGACATCGAGGAAAGCAAAGGATGTACCTTTGCCAGGAGAGAGAACAAAGATGCTGCCAACAAAGGCCAAGAATCACATTTGCTCTGTAAGAACTGCCAACCAGAAGCTGTCTCTGGGGTGTTGACTGTTTAGCACCCAGAACACGTTTTGGCACACATGGTGTGAAACGGTCCTGGAGCTGCAGACTTCACTTTTACCTTTTCAATTTCAGACTACCACACCCGACAGGAAGTCAAATATTGACTTCAATTAAACAATTAAGTGATCGGGTAGAGCAGTGGTCTCAAACTCGTTGCCATGGAGGGCCGTGTGTATGCAGGTTTTCATTCCAACCAATTATTGCTGCCTTAATTGAGTCCAATTACTCATTCAACCATATGCATTTAACTGCATTGAAGCACAGAATATAAGCAAGTTTTTATTTAGACAATGCGGGTCACCATAGACGTCGGGTCACCATTATGTGAAAACCTGCATCCCTAATTCAGCAAATAATTGAACTAATTATATAATCAAGATCTGAGGCTGGAATAAATACCAGCATACACACAGCCCTCCATGGCACTGAGTTTGAGACCACTGAGGTAGAGGGAAAGCCAGCAGGAATGACTGACTATGAAGACTAGTAGTAGGTCTCTCAAATTGGAAAAACAAGATGAGATCATAGCCTGCTGACTTTCAGAGGGATTGATTTAGGAGCTGAAATCCAAGTCCAAAACATTTCTGACCCCTTGAAAGTCGCAAATTGTAAAAAGTGGATTAAAATGTCTAGAAGGTAGAACACATTAGAGGAACTGGATATTGGATTTCTTCAGTAAGGAATTAAATATGACCTACCAAGAAAGTCTTAGTGAAATATAATATTTACATACAATCTAGGTTGAAGTTTTTTTGTGTGTGTGGGGGTTTTTTTTAACCAAAGTCATATCATCATAAAGTTTGGCATCCAACTTCATACACCAAATGTTTATGACTGATAACGTTTTTATAGGAAGTTTTCAATTGAAGACTGCAGATAGGAGACATGTTTGTGCCAAATGTCTGGAAAGACTGTGTGGAGGATGAAAGGCTTGTATTGTCCCCAAGGGCACACTGCTGGCATGTAAAGCGGTGCAAAGACCAAGATAAAGCTGAGGAAAAAATAACTTGCCAAATTAAACTGCAGTCATATAACCTGGACTGTGTGGAGGCCATTCTTATTACAGATATCTGTCAAAATATGGACCTCTTTCCTTCAAGCTGTGGAGAATGGGGTCTTAAAAAGAGAAGTGGTACAAGATGAGCAAATGAGAGCCCTGTAATATTCTGTGCAGTCTTTGGACTAAGAACCCATTTTTAATAACATGCAGGTGGTAGGGTTAAAATATACAGACATCCTGGGCTTCCATCTGCTTATTCATTCTTACTGTTAATAATTTTATTCAAAGTATTACCAGTTGCTTTTACTACACCACTGTAGTATAGAGAGTGCATGGGGTTTTCACTGTTCCCACAGAATATATGGAAATAGGCCCACACTTCCTCAGATGGAGATTATTTTCCACTAATTCACAGAAACATCCCATTCCTCAAAAGACAGATTTCCGCAAGAGAAACCATTTAATGTATTAAGATACCAAAAATATATCTACAAAAAGTGCCATAGATAAAATTTGGCAAGTCTTATGATTTTCCCCCGGTACGTTTAAATTAACTGCTTGGCATTAAATGTGCAAGTGCACATATTAAAACAGCAAAAGACAGAATATTCTCTCATGCAGGTATTAGCATAAGTCAATGGGAGAGAGATTATTTTAGACATTATCTGCATACGGCAAAGGATATTTTTACAGATACCAGCATATGAAATTAAATACCATTCTTGAAAGATAATATCATTTCCCCTCCCTAAGATAATTGCATAAATTCCTCTTCAAGTTTTCCCAACACATTTACTGAGATATCACCAAACAAAATCACATTAGGATACTTAAATGATACCACATTTCATATTAAAGTGTTGCTTTGACCTCAACATTTGATTGTAACATTAAAATAAGCTAAATAAGCTAAACATAACATGCAACTTTTATATATTATGATAATCATATAATTCTGCAGTGGCTTCTGAGACATAAACACAGGCAGAGAACATAAACTTATGATAACCATCCTGAACATGTTTGTGATTTGTTTGGCCTCATTAACAACCACAGAATTTTAGGTAAGGTTCAACCATTAACTGCTAAGTCCTTTTTAATTCATTGAATCTAAAGTGATAGCACTACATTTGTGAACATCACATGAAATCCTTTCTTAATTAAATGGCAAAGAAATCATTTTAAGATTAAAAGCTCCCATCTCTTTGTTATGATACAAATTAACGAATGTGACCTAGTTTCTCTGCTGTGATTAAACATATTAACTGTGAAGCTCACACAATGTTCTGTAATGCGGCTGTATAGCACTGGACACAATCATCCAATACTGCTGGGTGATGACTTAAAATAAGCATGGGACCATTTTAATCATAAGGGTGATATGAAGGTTGTTATCAGTTTAACGATGTCTCACACATATGTCCTAAGAACCTCAATACAATGTTTTAAACCTCCAGTATTCTAACTCCATGTCGTATGTAAACATCCAACCACCCTTTGATGTGAATATTTGGAAACAGTGACTCTAGCTGACAGGTGCATTTGAATTCATATTCACATTAATATTCAGGGGACTGTACAGGGATGTTGTCCTCACTTTCTTGTCAGACCCTAGAGTGACCCCCCTTTCTGTCTTAAAGAAAAACCTACATTCTTGTCAGCGAAAACAGATTTCAGAGATGGCACTCCACAAACCACTGAGCCTTTATTCATTCTGTATAGATGAAATAATGAAGGCATCTGGATCCATTATCAAACAATAGGTAAGGAACTGATGTGGAAATGTAGGTATGGTCTGTGCTTCATATAAAGCAAGGTTCCCCAACTCTACAGTTTTCATTGCTACTCTGAATTCAATTACAGCAGCTGATTACACATTTAACTCGCCTTATCTGATTTCTTGGGTCTGAATCGATTGCCAATTTTAAACAGAAAACAAAATAAGCAAACCATGTAGCTCTCTAGGACCAGGGTTGGCAACCCCTGCTTTTGGTCATAAGAATGTTGGATGAGCAGAAATAACCCATTTAGGTTAGTTTCTTCTGTCTAGAAACTACCCAAGTCAAGATTGCTTCCAGCCTGGTCTTAAAAACCCAGAGGGTCTCTGCTTCTACAATAAGTCACATCATACAGACCATAGTTCAACCAAACAGCCAACTGGTAAACTGTACTGTTTGTTGATTTTAGGGTTAGGGTTAGTATTTACCTCTAAGCCTCGGCTACAATGGCAAAGTGGCAAACTGTAACCCCATCCATTTAGCAGTTCCCAACCAACTTTCGAACAGCCTTTAGTTTGGCCACACAAGTTCAGGTCTGATTTCTATGAAAAGCATTGCATGAACAAAATATCAATCCACTCCATCAAACAGACAATCAGATAGTGTGGAGACACTCCCAAGGACACTTTCTATGAATGGTCTTTCATAAGCGCTACATCCAAATGCTTAGCATTAAATGCTTATGTCAACAACTGTCAAGGCATTTCTTGCAGTGTTGGTGAGAAAATACCATTTGCCTATTTGCAGTTATTGACATAGGAAATGCTGAATGTTTATGTAGTACTTATGAGCAGTACAATGTGCAGCATATAGGGGGAGTTGTACAGGTGTATATGTATGAAGAATCACTCAAAGAAAGGGTAACTCAAAATGTTCCCCAAAATATTTAACTTGAACAGAACACAAACATATATATGAAATATTCATAAAATTAATGTTGTTTTCCTCTTTGGCCAGCATTTACTTTAAGGCCTACTTAATATTCATGTTCAATTCTGAGTTTATTCAACATTTGTGTTATCGCCAAATATGTCTGCTGGGAACAAAAACTGTAAGAGAGAAGGGCAGCAAAGCACAAAGCACAGTAAGCTGTGAATGAAAGCAAAGCAAATGATACCTTTCATTAAACTAAGAAAAACACATTCATAAATAACAACAAAGCACCATGCTTAATGAGAAATGTTCGTCTTCTATTTACTTAAAAGGATCATTAAAATTGTCACTCAGGCATTGAAGATTAATTATGAGGCTCTCAATGTGCTTTAAGTACATTCAATGAGTGGGAATCTCAGACTTCGGGAATAAAATGTATTTCTGAGATGTGATATTACTAAAAGGTTCACACATTTATTGCAAAAATACCAAAACAGATGAGAGTTGTTTTGAAAGGTGATACAATCTGCAAAAAATATATGGTAGCGAGCACATCAAAAGAGAAAAAAGGCAGATCTCAAAGAATGTTCAGGCTTTAGTAAGAATGCAGTGTTCTTCAGAAGCAGGAGAAAAGAGAAAGGACTGACCCAGAGCCAGGACCGCAAGCCCTTTTTATACTGAACTGCATACCAACATTGCACCCTGACTTCTGTGACATTGCATCACGCCACGCACTTGAACACTTACTTCTGTGACAGCACATAACACACTACAAGCATGTAAAACTACACAATTCCCACCTTTAAATAACAAGCAACAACCTCATTGTAGACCCTTCCCACCGCAGCTCATACACAATCAAAGTCCACCAGCCAAGTTAAGCCGCGTTTCCACCAAAAGTACCCGGAACTACTTTTCAAGGAACTAAAAGGTTCCTTCAGCCCATGTCCCAGGAACTACTTTTCAAGGAACTAAAAGGTTCCTTCAGCCCATGGTTGTCTGCGTTTCCACCGCGGTCTAAAGTCCCGCGAAGATTAGGCAAATTACCCCACTGACGTATGAAAAAGCGACGTTGTCGTCGGTCCATCTGTCCTATGATTTCTTCTGTAACCCCATACTACCACCGAAGTAGCCTACATTAATTTCTAATAACCGGGACAGCCCGGAGGGGTTTATTCCACTTATATACAACGGGTTACCAACAATGATTATATATGGTTACTTTTGTATTTTTTTTTTTTTTTTTTAATCGATTTAATCACCTGGAATTGAAATATTCTTCTGCAGCCGTTTGGGCATATTTTACCGTTGTCAAGCAAAACTGTCATTGGTAGTTGAACTTGGACCGTTATGCAACAAATAGGATATAACAGGCCAATAGTCAGATTGTAACTGTTTTATATATCCTCTCAAACACATTCATTATGTTTTTATGCGAACATTCGTGTCATTTCATGTCTTGACATCCGAAGCGACAGAATGCATTCACATTTATGTATAACTGGCAACAACAGCAGAAAACATGCACACGTTGTAAACAATTTGCTGTTTGATTACTTTCTCATCATCAATTCCATATAGGCTAATCGCAAAATGACAAGAATAGAACGAAAACTCGGACTTGCGTGAAAATTTAAATGAGTAGTGGTACAGCCACCGTTTGCTTTCCTTCAAAGTTACTGCTAGCCGAGCAGCGAAGTTTGCCCTCCAGATGCGAACCATGCACCATAAATTAGTCCATAGTCTTCCTGGTCTTTTTGTGGAATTGAAGAATGGCAGAGTAAAATTACGGCAGTCTGAAAAAGCTAAAGGGACGATTACTAGAATTAACCTGTTATTTTACCCTGACAAAAAGTGCGTTTCCAGTTTGCTTTTACTGTATCACCAATGTGAATTACGCAGAACTACCGCATACCTCACATAACTGTATCAAACGTTTTGAGTCAATTACAACGGGCTAACAAAGAAAATCCGGAAGAAAATATTCAGCAACCGAATTAATCCGTTTGAATGTTTTGGTACGTAATATGCTGTCCCAGCACGAATGCTTAGCATTTTATAAAACGAATACTAAAGCAAGAAAAGAACAGAAGAGCACACGTTATAATTCCAAGACGTTGGCAGGCTATAACCAAAACTAGGCTACCGCGCCGCATAACATACAAGTTTGATTTGAAGTTATTATGAAAATAAATTGGTTTGCGGCTGCATATTTGTAAACATGACGGTTGATAATAAACACAAAAAAATGCTGCGAGTACTCGACCAATCAGAAATGTTCAGCGCTGCAAGCTCCACCCAAAAGGTTCCTGTACTTTCGGAAAGTACTACCCCCCGAGCAGGAACTTTTTGGGGGGTAAAATAAAGCCCCCGGAACTAAATTAAGACCCTAGTTCCTGCGGTGGAAACGCACTGAGTTCCTCAAAAGGTTCCTAGTTCCGGGGTAAAGTTCCTGCGGTGGAAACGCGGCTTTAGAGTTCATCGCTGGCACTTTCCCCCGTGGGGCGATGGTAGCCTGGAGTCCTCCTTGAAAGCTGGGAGCCGCACGGGCAGGACCAGATCAGGCACAGACTCCACAAGGTGAGGTAGGTGACTGGCCCTTCCTCCAGTGGGGATTATGGACCCATACCTTTTACCCTGGCTGGAACATACAGTACAGCTGGTGCCACTGGTATCAGTTGTTTCCCTGCACTGCCAAAGTGTTCCCAGGCCAGCTGATGGACCGGGTCCAAGTGGCACTGAACCGATGAATATACCCCAGGCCAAGTAGGGTGGGCCGACCATCACCCAGGGGATGGCCGAACACCATGTTGACTAGGGTGAGGAGTTTTCTCCTGCACATCAATCCCACCGGTGTGCAACTCGTTTATTGGTAGTCAGGGAGGACGAGGGGTAGGTTTAGGTCCCAGTCAGCTTGGTGGTGAAAGGTCAGCAATGTTAGCTATGTAGCTAGCATCTTTTTAAACCTATACAGCAGTTAATTGCTCTGAGAGTGCAGCAGGGTGGTGTGGGCCTCCCTAATAGAGAGGATGCAGCAGACCTCAGTGAGGACACACCGCTTGAAGTTCCTCCCCTGGTTGCTGTGGAGATCCTCTGGTACCCCAAACTTAGAGAACATCCTGAATACCGGCACTCTGCCACAACCAATGCCTCCTGGGAGGGAATCACATATACCTCTGGTCACTCTGTAACTTTGTTTACAGTCACTAGCATGTAGTCACCCCCCCCCCCCCCCACATTGGTTATTGGAAATGGGCCCATGATATCCACCAAATGCATCCGCACCCCACTGCACAACTGCTGGAGGAGTGTTTTAACTGGGCCCCCTAGTCCTTGCAGGAGTTTCAATCGTTTGAATGGTGCAGCGCTGTTAGTCAGTTCGAATGGCATGATGTTGAGTCTGCATGTAGCCACTGCAGAGACACAGGGAGCTGAACCAGGCTAAGCTTCTGGTGTGAAGGAGGGGGTAGGAGTCTTTCTTTATCCACACAGTAATCCACACAGAACCTCAGGGAGCCATCCTTGTCCCACCAGTATTGCAGGGGAGGTTAAGGGACTCTCAGAGGGACATATTACCCCTGCTGCCAAAATCTTCACCTCCACCTCCCATCTTTGTGCTAGCGGGAGCTGCCGTAGTTGCTGCCAGATGCGGGTCGCTGTGCCCATGTCAATGTCGTGCTGGATGAGGTGGGTGTAGTCGCTGTCCTTAGCTATGAACAGATCTTGAGATCTTGAAACTCAGTTAGTCCCTCACTGCTGTGCTGAGCAAGGCAACTTGTGATTCCCTGGAGCTGCCTCCAGTGCTGGTACGATGAGCAGTCCTGACGTGGCTGGAGGGGGAAGGCTGAAGCAGGCGCCGGCCCCCAAGGAGGGTGAGCTACTTCGCAGTGCCAGTGGTCTCCCCCGCGCTGGCAAGAGCTTCCAGGCTCAAGTTTCTTCCATACTTATGATAAGCATAGTCCTTTCTAACATACTTACGACAAGTGTGAACAATTAGCTAGCCCTTCTATGGCTAGCTAGTTACCTAAAACACAATACAAGCACAAACACTTCCAAGTCTGAATAAAAGGGAATACATTTCACAAACAATTTCAAAAATTTTGATGCAAATTTTAAGTTTAAGTGATATTTTTCAAATAATAAGATCATGTTATAATGCAAGTTTTGTACTGCGAAGTTGGTTAGAAGCCAGCTTGGTAGGCAGCAACAAATAATAATGTCATCACAAATGTAACTAATACAAAGTATTTCCACAAAGTCAAGATCACTAAACACATCCCTTAGCTGGCCAGCTAAAATGCACATTGTATTTCATAAAATTCTCTAAGCATGAATAAAAACAACATGCAAATAATGCATTTTAGCTTATGATATGCACACAGAATGGAACTATTTCCCCCACTTTATGTAAAGTAGCCTGCAGTACCTTAGCCAGTGGGCGTAGCTAACAAATTTACATGTAGGGCTTATACAAACAATGTTGGGCCCACGTGAAGTTGCACTCGTCGAGACAAATTCTCAATTTCTATGCGACCAAGGTAGCGATCGTCTCCAAAGATCAATGCAACACAGACGATGACAGCACCAATCCCGGTTGAGTTATAGCGGCAGCCGCTGAAAATGGCACAACCGTGCAAAGAAGGCTGTGGATGCACAAAACAAGATAGGAGCGGGGGCAGCACACACAGTGCTAAATACTTTCCATGATGGTGACTGGCAAGCAAATTTTCCGCATGAGGGGGTGTGCATTCGATTTCATGTACGCTGCTCGACAACCAGCCCTGTCAAGAAGAGGCCCGCATCTTCGCACTGCTGTCTCGGTTCAAAGGCATGTCACTGTGGCCTTGTGATGGCTGGGCACTGGAGCTGGCTACGGAGCGATGGCACGTTTTTGACGTACCTGAAGCATCAGTGAAAGCAATAGCTCAGTATTTAACGGGTACATCAAGCTTCCACTGGAAAAAGGGCTCAGGGAAATTGTGTCTGGCTTTGAGAGCAGATGGGGTTTTTCCCCAGTGAGTAGGGGGTCCCATATCCCCTTCATTTTCCCAGAAAACAACCAAAAGCAATTACTTGAACGTGAAAGATTGTCACTCTGTGGTGCTACAGGCTGTTGTGGACCATCAGCAGCGGTTGGAACCTTCATCTTAAGGTGTGTTAATTATATGGCAAAATAGTTTGACAATGTCTGATCACTTTATGAAAAAGAAAAAATATATATATATATATATATATACATGTGTGTGTGTGTGTGTGTATTTTGAAGTAAAGTTGCATGCACTAATTAGGGTGGTAGAAAAGCCGCTTGCAAGGTGACATCAGCGCCTAAAGGGGGGATCGAATAACAATGAACTGTTTCTACAGCTTTATGTGTTTACACTGAACAGAAACATGGTCACTATGCATCCTTGTCCAGATGGTTTTGTTGATCTGATCATGATTGGAGTTAAATGTGTCTTTGTGTGTTTACACCTACTCTTTAACATCGGATCTTGTCATCTATAGCCAGACATCCAATCACAGACTTTGACTTAGATTTCAATGCCATGTGTGAAAGCAGCATTTTTATTTTTTTACATCTTTCATATATTACTTAGTAAAGTAGACCACTATACCACACACGCACACACATTAGCATGCACACACAGGCACATGTGTTGTACTTGTAGGGAACAGTTCTATGTTTTTGAATGTTATAGTATAAAATAACATTTTATTTTATATAACAGCAACATAAAAAGGTATAAAATCTTGTATTGCTTCAATCAATGGTTCGAAAGGAAATAAGTTGAACACTTGAAGGCTATGGGGCATGGCAAACAGATTTCTAGACTGCATTAAGGGGTGTGGAATATTATGAGGGGATATTAACCTCTTACAGATGAAGCCATGCAATTACAATGGCCTTCAGATTTACCAGAGGGGCTTTTTTATTGGTTATGAGGGAGAACGCTGTAGCTTACTACCCTTCTGATGAGCTCGACATAATCATGGGCCTCACGGAGTCATAATTACACTTAGTCATCATTTTGAAAATCGCATAATTAAGAATGATTTTTAAATTAATACATTTTATTGCCCGTTGGGGCAAATTAAGAGTACCTGTCATTCTGCAGGTTGAATGTGATCCCACAGCATATGAGCCGTGAATCGCTGGCCACTAAAGGACTGGGAGATTTAAATGAAAAGCAATCAAAGTTTGGAGCAATACCCATGAAACAGAATGTGTGAGCAGTATAAGTCTTCTTTGGAGGCTGTGTTTAACAAGTTCAGAATCCACCTATTATTATGAGTCTTTTCACTAGAATCCCATGGACATCGAAAAATAAAGGTCTTGGAAATGCCAGCCACAAAATCAAACATAATCTAGAAAAAATGTAAAACTGCTGCATTCCCTGAAGTGTGTCACATGGCTCTGTGTATTTTCTAACTTTACGCTTCAATTCATTCTCAAGTCATTCTAAAGTCTTCGGCATCCTGCTGTTTTATGTTAGCCACTGCCATCTAATTTTCTTGAGTGCAGCACTTTGTTCGAAATAAAATGTGCACATCCTTGTCCCATTGCTGACCTAAAGAACCTTGTTATAGAAATCACGGACAAGTGAAATAGCATTAAAACAATTTATCAAGGCTTAGTTAGAAATGAAGGCTATTAACGACCGGCTAACTTTTATCTCTGATGTGACCCTGGAAGAATCAATTCAAGTGTAAAATATGATCAAATTCCCCATCACCTTAAATAGAGCTCAAAAGAAAGTTCAGGAATAATTAACTTGCACGAAACTGGAAAGAAATGTCTCCCAGCAAGGTTACGACTCCTCTCAAACGGCACTGAGCTGACGAGATATCAGAGGGAATACCGCCAGGCCCAACTCCATTGAGCCAGAACTTTAAATTAAAGGTGCTCTCCGTCGAGATAAAGCAGTGTCAACGCTGCGCTGGCCAGACAGAGATCTATTTCTCTGGGAACAAACGTGCCAGGTTTCATGCGCACCCCGTCAATAATCTTATTTGTTAATGCCAAGAGAACTAATCTGTGGCAGAAGCTGATTAATGATGCTAAGATGAAAAAGCCATTATCGCCCTGACGACGATGTTTGCTCAATGTGCAACGGAGCTGGCTCACACATCAGGTGCTAGGATGAGGCTACTCGGTGCAGCCTGGTATTGCTTTGATGGCTCCAATGGGAAAGCATCCCGCTCAATCATTCTGTTATCTTTCCACTCGTTCACGCGCACGCACACTCGCACTTCCAGTAGCTGTTCGACAGCACAACACACAAAGACACACACTGACGTAACGGAATAATGTGATGCCACATTTCAAGGAATGGCAAAAACTAACATTTTTTCTTTGTATGGTGAATATTTCACACTATATACCAAAACTGCTAAATAACACTTAAGGCTGAAGATACAGTAGAGAAAATGGCTATCAGAGGGCTAAAATGTTTGCCTATGGAGTACAGCATCCCAGTGTGACTGCCAGTGCTGGCCACGCAGCGGTCACACAGCATCATATAGACAGTAAGGGTTTCAGTCTGCAGGTTTTCCCCTACCGATAACACACTAGCGACCCCTCTGGTCAATTATTTGGCACTTGCAGTCTGTCTGTGTATGAAGTGCAGTCCAGCTGGCTGCTTGAAGGACACGCCTGCCAGTGCAAGCTCTCCTAGACTGACAGATAATGCAGTAACAACAGCAAGAGCTTACAGTTGTGATTAACCATTCCAAATCTATAAGAAATCATCAAACATGATACATGAAGATGCTAAAATGTAATGCAGCTGATCTATTGGAAATGTTTTAATACCTGCTCTCAGAAGTACAAAGTGCATTTCACCACATTTAACACCTTCTTTCGGGCATTTATACATTGAGAATAAATCCAAAAGAAAGAGTGTTTCCATCCTGATAAGATGCAGCGGCAACCCACTTCAATTATAGACGGAGAAAAAAATGAACTCGAATTCATGAACAAATAGAACTGTTCCATTTACTTATTCAAAGGCAATTCCAGCAGTGGAACATACCGCCATGCAAATGCAACCTACCGCCATGTTCGGGAGCAGCTTCACTTTGAGCTAACAGTAAGATGTTATCAATATTATACTTGTTAACAACACTGCTATTTAAAGCAGCCGCTCCAAAGGGTGATTTGCTAAAGCCTGCATCAGTCCCAGTGACACATTTGCATTCCAGACCATATGTCACGAATTAAGAGCTTAGCGGCTGGGTGTAATGTGCATAAAGCATTTTGGGACTAATGTGTACAAGCGTAAACCAACCAATGTGGGAGGCCTTGGAGCCCCTCCGAGGAAGGCAGACTGCGCTTTGCACATAATGAAGAGGCCCGTCTCCTGTTAAACAGGGCTTCCTGAAGACTTTCCCATGATCAGCGATAGCGCTAATTGAAATGTCTGAGCTTCTCCGACTCCGGCCTCAGACGGCTGACCAGCGCAGGGGCCGCGGTGCGGTAATCAGAGACGCGGGGATTACCACCCTGACCGCGCGCTTCCACCCCGCTAACTCCGCCATCTGCTGCATAATCGCGCCTGTGCGACGCTCACACCGGTCCATCTCCACCGCCGAGCGTCTACTCGCGTTTATTGTTTGTCACCCCAGCCCACAGATCCCCAAGAACTTCAAAATAAATTGACACGGGGTTGGGGTTGGGGTAGGTCCTCTGGCCCCTCGGTATACAGGGACACTCAGCTCAGTGGACAAATGTGAAGCAATCCCTTTATTGAGAGGCGGGAAATTGCAGAAGGCGGGGTGGGTCGAGATCACGGTCACTGGCACAGGATAAGGGGACAGTCCGTCAATATGTGACCCTCTGGCAGGAGTATGAGGTTGGCCTATTGCAACCAAGGGCACACATGCTCTTTGTTTGGAGCAAAGGAAACACTCCAGCCTTGCAGTTAAATGGAAGAAAAGTGTTTCAGGTTCATTATGTTTAATGTTAGAGAAGCTTTTGACAAGTGCCTGAGGTATAATCTTGTGTGCTCTCAATAGATTCTCCTCCTACTCCAAACGTCCTTCACAAACAATGCAATTTTCACCTGTCAGAGCCCCTAAACACATCTGAACCATGGTATTACCTTATTTATAACTAATATGTTTCACTATAAGCTTAATGAGTTGGTCACCTTTACTAAATATATGCAATATAAATGGTGAAAATGCAATTTACAAAAGTTAACAAAAATACATGTTCCTTATGACGGCATTTCTAAGCTGATTATGATGTTGAGACACAGTATAAAATTGCACAGCTATAGATCCATACATGCAGTGTCATTCAATACATGCACACGTGATCAGTCAAGGTTTCCTATGGCATGGGCCTTACCAGAAGATTGCCTCAAAGGGCTGAATAGAAGTGAAGGACCTTTCCCAGAATTCATCAAGTGTATGCACTTATAGCTTTAGAAGCCTTGGTGAACAAGGGTCAAACTGTATTACTCAACATCTGTCCCATGTCCCTGTAAGCACTACATATAATTATGTACTTTTAGTTCAAAGGTTTTTTTAACTGCAGTTCCCTATTTGAACAAACACAACATAACCGAACCCAAAGCACCACTGTTACTGAGTGAGGAGGAGGCAAAGTGTCACATGACCCTTCAGTAAATACACTAAGAGGGAATTTCAAATTGATGGCAGAGCAGTTGGTTTAACGCAGGCAAGCTTTTTTTTTTATTAGCATCAAGCTAGCTAGTTGCTGCTAGCTAGCTAACTACTCTCCACACATTGCAAAGCAACACAAAGCCTGTTCTGATGTTGCTTTACTGACTGAGTTCAAAGCCACTAACATAAGCTGCTAATGACATTTACCATACAGCTGATTAATAGAGAGAGCAGAGAAACTCAGGCTAGCGTCTGAGCATGTGCTAAACAGTTTTATTTTGTGTTTATATGTGAGATATCATGGTTGCATTCTGGAATGGATGTCTTGTATTTGCTTTACGTGTTCATGGCATGTTTGGCTAGGGTTAGCAAATGTGTTTGCCTAATGTTTTTCTTTTGTTTGTCGGCTAGCTATTCAGCAAACAAGGGTAGACTGCTTCATTTATGTCAGTTCTTTAGTAGCCGAGTGGGTGAGTCTGCTGTCAGCAGGAGAGGATGTCTCTCAAATCTGTTCATTCATTTTTTTTCCAAGAGTTGTTCTTACTTGTGCAAAATTTATTTGATGTGCACCAGTTTATTTGTTTATTTATGATTGCAGGGTTGTTCCAATGTTTTTATTCCCCCACTTGCTGATGCCAAGCCTGCTCTACACCAATGCAAAGCACACTGAAGCATTTCTCCAGCAATTGTATAATCACAGTATTACAAAGACATTACATACTGCATGCTAGATACTATTAATAGTGAAACTCGCAAAAACGTTCTTATACAGGAGCAAAACACAGAGGGATTCTCTGTGAATCACAGTGGTAAAACAGTCTGAACAACAGAAATTAAATTTACAGCCAGCCAGTTAACACATGTACATATCACAGCAAATATAATCATCACAATTGTTCCCAACAAATCTTGACAGACCATTTAGCACAAGTCAACACAAAAGAGAGTGCTTGATTAAATAATGAGCTGGCAATCATTTTTTTCTGAGCGGTGCTACTATTGTTCTTGACAGTGTTGATAATTGAGTTGTTATTTTAACGTCCTGAAGCAATGGGCACGAACTGTACATGGTGCCACAATCAGGTCTTAGATGGATGTGGGGCACTGTTGGTCAGTCAGGCGAAAAACTAGTATGTATGCGTAATGAAATGCATGATGAGCACTTCTCCCAATCAAAAAAGTCTACCTTTCCAATTACCAATAAAATAAGACAAAATATAAAAATCCCACATAATACAGCGCACACCATTTCAACTTGGCTGTTTAACATTCTCACATTATAAAAGAATAACTCTGTTATGCTAAATAACATGCAGATAACTGGAATAATATTGCAGCGGAGGAGTCAGTTCAGGTTGGGTCGTCTCCCGGGAGAATCTAGGGCAGAGATGAGAATGACGCATAGATGATTTTCAGCTTTTCTGCGAGCATCCTGTTACATTTCCCTCCGCTATCTCTGATATACCTGTGACACCCACTTCTGTACCTTCTTCAGACATTACCATAAGTGTAAGGAAAAAAACAACACCTCGCAAAAGCACAAGGGAATATACAGCAAGGGCAGGTCGGTATGTTTTTAGCATGTAATTAACCATGATAATTAAATCTAGCCGCCTGTCTCTCCACCAAAAGGCTCGCTAGGAGGAATGGTGCAGCAGCGTTCTCTTTAAGCATCTCTGTACCCTACATTTCCACGCAGGCTTTAATGGAACCTGGAGATCCCGATGTTTACCAGAGAAGCCAGATCAAAGGAAACGCAGGCTCGGGCCTTCAGATAGCAGGACGCGTCGAGGGCTCTGGCAGGCATCAGGAACGCACGCTGCTAACCGCCACTGCTTTTCATTCAGCCGTCCACCTGAAGAGCCACACAGCCGTGCGATGGGCCCCTCACTGAGGCCCTCCCTCTCCTCCGCAGCGCTACAGCTACTCATGCCATGCCTTCTACAGTCACCGCGAGCAACAAACACATGCTTTATCACCCCAATCAGTCTGAATAAGGTAAGGCATGTTCTCAAGTGAAAATGCCAGTATTACATGGGTCACATTTAAAAAGTGAGTCACATGAAGTGGGGTGGGGGGGGGGGGGGGGGTGGTCAAGCAAAGAGGATTGTTCACACATTGATTTTATTTATTTTTTTAAACCAGACGAGCAATTCCATTAGGCCAGCTGAATACAGAAATCCAATATTTCATGATCGAAGACATTTTCCTCTGGTTTCTGAACCGATTTCGAGAAATCCAACCAAACTGACCGGCAGGAAAAGAAACTGGGTATTTCATCAACATTTCAGGTCGACAGAGGTGCATACAACAGCAGCATGTTTCCAATAAAGCATTCTAGTTACTGTTACCAGAGAAAAGCAATCAATCAGCCAGACTACTGCACTGTAGGCCATTGGTCAACTTGGCGGGTAAAAGCAGGAAGAACTAGGATGAAGCCAAAACCTGCTCCAAGCCAATTTCCTGCCCACAGGTATCATTACCAGCGTTCCATGAACTAATGACCAAATTTTATCAATGAATACTGAATTATCATATCATTATGAACAGTCACGTGGAATTAAGACAGCTGCAACAAAACGTACTGAAAACACTACTGAAGTATCATTATCAGGTTGTTGGAGAAGTCATGTACTCACTTGCACAATAACAAAGAGCTTTTATTAATTTTCATATTAGCCTTGCTTAAATGATGGTGAATTCCAAAGTAAGTCCCTGCTGTGGAAACATAGGTAAGGAGGTGATTTGCAGTTCAAAGGAGTTCAATATAGTGCATTTTAAGGATGGTCATAAAACTTAGATTTGTGGCTTTGCCCTTACAGTTTTCAAAATCTTGTGACCCATTAATGCTTTCCATTCAAGGGTATGTGATCTCATGGGAATTTTAAAAGTAGATACCATATTAAGCCTAATGGTTCCATTCCAGTCAAAGACATCCACATGTACACTACTACTACTTTTTGCCAATGTGGGATATGCCGACTTAATGTCCTTTAATGGATCAGTAATATGCACATAAAGCACATTATGACTGCAGACAGAGAAAACATCAGCAAAGAGAAGATTCCATTTCCTGATTATTTAATACAATGCCAAAAACTAGCGCATAGCTTAAAGACAGGACCAAGGAGGAAAAGTGTAGATTTAATAAGAGATAAACAGCACAAAAGTATAACACGTATTTAAAGGAAACACTGGAAGCATGAAGCTTTCTGGTGTGCAGGAGGTCTGTAAACGACTTTTGTAAAACTGCCATTTCAAAAGCATGTACAGTGAGCTCCATAATGTTTGAGACAAAGACCTATTTTTTATTGATTTGGTTCTGTACTCCACAGTTTTTGACTTGTAATCAAACTACTTGCGTGTTTAAAGTGCATTATCATATATAAAAATGCTGCAATTTCTACATGATGAAACCAAAATGTATAAAAATGCCCATTTATAAAAGCTGAGAATCTGCATTTTAATCACGTGTGAATTATTTAATTACAAATCTAAAACTGTGGAGTACCAAGCCAAATCAAGAAAAAAATACATATGTCTTTGTCCCAAACATTATGAAGCTCACTCTACAAGTATAATTTTCAGACCTTGTGGTGAAAATGAGGGACTCACATTGCATCGATGACAATAACATATAACACGCAATAAAATACAAAGTACTTGTGTGTGCCACAGTAAACAGAAAGAAAGGTGTTCAGGACAGTTTTCGTCACAGATGACAAAACGTGAAAAATGTGAGAAAGCCAACCACCAATTTATAATCTGCCCTTTCAGGAAATGAGCAGGTGCCTCGTATGTCCTCGTTACGAAACGGGCAAAGAGGTAATTTCACATCTGGGCAGTAACTGATGTCAATTACTCACAGTTGTCATCTGCACCTAATGTGCCTAATTTGCTTAATAATATATCATGCTGTGAAGCACTAGAAACATGTCACTTTGAGGGGAAAGAAAAAACAAAACGAGGACACAACTGAAGTCACCTGGCACGGAAGCACCTTTTTGAGAACTGCACTCCCAAACCACAAAAAGGAAAGCTTTTCTATGCTTGATGCCAGAGGCAGCATAATGGCTGCAGGTACGGCACCCATTGTTGCATTATCACACAGTCACATGCGAGTGTGCTTAGAGACACGTGTGCCTGCAGAGCCACTGGACATTGCCCCCTCCTCTGACAAAATCCAGATTTTTTCCCCGTGGAGCGGACGGTGCATCTAAAAAGGGGAAGAGTTCCGCAAGTTCTGCCAAGATGGCAGTGCCGCGGGGACGTTGGAAGCTGTGTCCAGTCAATTTTTTTCAAATCAAGCCACAGATTATCTTCACGATCTCATGACTTTTCCTGAAAATGATTTGGCTGATGCACGGCAGGTGTGTGCGCGTGGTGCGTGAATGTGTGTGCGTGCGTGTTTGTGCGTGCACACATGTGTGTGTGTGTGTGTGTGTGTGTGTGGTGTGTGTGAGAAGAAGACGGTCATTATCCCGGTCTGACGTCTGCTCAGAGGAAAGCAGAGCCACAGTTGTGGCACTGGTCTGAGGGGAGGGACTTCTCCGGCCATCTGGTGCCGATCTTCGAGTCTTCACCAGAGGCAGCTTAACCACGCTAAATGCCTTCCTCTGCAGTCGCTGCTGGAAGTTCGACAGCAGCTGTTGCTCCAAATTTCCTTTTAATGACCAATAATTCTTGCCTTTGCCAAGGCAAGCTGGTGGAGGGAGAAGCAGGCACAATAGCGGGGCCTTCGGGATCTGTGCCGGGGGCGCCACAGGGACATGCGCCGCATCCTGGCAACGTGCAACTGGAGCCGTTCCACGGCCACCTTGAGAAATTCCAAAAAGACGGAGGCCCCTCCAGCAGAGAACGCCCCCCCCCCCCCCCCCCCCCCTTTGCACAGGGACACCTGCGTCCCACGCGCCGGATGTAAGGGGCGTGATTTCCACTTTTGGCTTTCAGTGAAAGTGTGTCACTTCTAATAATCTCAGATCGTTAGAGCAGATAGATTGATGGAGAGTGTGAGAAATTTTAGAGGTTCCCCAGGCAAAACAGATGCCTTCGCGAAAGCACACGTTCTCAGGCACATCCCCTTATCATCAGGTGGCAGCAGCCACAGCTGAACCGTGAAGGAAAAGCAACATACTGCAAAAGAATCTTTTTTAAATCTGTGTTCATTAGAGGCTCCCGGCACTTCCTCTGAAAATCAGAACTCTTCTCAGAAGGACCACTAGATGAATCACTTTTAGCACCACATCATCAAAAGTGTGGCTTGGCTCCCACATTGCAAATAAATGATCCATGAAAATGTATGAGGGCTTGAGGTAAAGAATGATCTTTTTCAAGTAAATGTAACACTAAAACATAAAGCAACACATGTCATACAAAAATAGTAACTCAATCACTTATGTATGAGTTCGTTGGTTCATATTTACACTCAGAACATGAATATGCAGTGGCAACAACATAAACATCAAGAGCCATAGTAACGCATCGCAGAACAGCATAGGCTACTACAAAATAAAGAGGTCAGGCTAACTAATCTGGCATGCCATTAACTAGTCTGCAACGTTATACGCCATTGCTAACTGAAATGTACAAACGGAAACGGGCTACTAAGGGAAAATAAATTATACAGGCAGTGCACGTTCTGTTACATGCAGCGCGCTTTGTAAAAGCGTTGCCTCGTTTGTTTACTTCTTGTTTTCGGGACAGCGATTGTGCTATTCTAATCACTTGAGTTTTCTATGAGGGCTGCTCGGATTAACTTGGTGACCTGAGCACGCGTTGCCGATATAGATTAACGGCTAACTCTGAAACAACTTTATGTAATGACCTTCCAGCTGTACAATGCGTCAGTTTCTTGCGCGGTTCGTAAAGACGGGGGTGAGACACCAAATTACCATTTATAAATATTTCTAAAGCTGTTGAAGTAACTGATGATCCGAACAAAATCTGACTTGAATCTGAGCAACGGCGGAATCAATTCACGGACAAATGAGGTAATCGACGCCAGAAAGACATTCAGAAACAAAGACGTCTCGCAAACGAACGGAGAGGTGCTTGAATGACAAAAAAGGACAAACTTAACATGTGTGGCACAGTAATAGAGGGAGCGCACTACGACCGAGTAGCACTACTAATCACTTGATGTTAAGCAGTCGTAAAGACCCAGCGGAAAAGCCAAAATTTTTACATTTGTTTGCGCACAACCTCAAAGTACTTTAAGGATAATAATCATACTTCGGAACCATAATTTCGGTTCAGAGGTGAGAATTTAGGCGGTTTGAATCTTCCACAGATTACGCACAATCAGCCTAATGCAATTTCAGATTGTTTTTATTATAAACATCATTATTATTCGGAAGACATACCTTGCAGAATTAACAGAAGGGTCATTCCGGTCAGGAGAACCCAGCACACGGGATTGTTCATGGCGACTCAAGTCGTAGTCGAAGGTGGACGTTGTTCAGTAATACAGAAGGAAATCCACTGTAGAGTGAAGTACAGCAAAGAGCACGGTTCCCACTGACAATCTCTCTCTCTCTCTCTTTCTCTCTCAGAGGCAGTCAACAGCGAAACGAAGTCCCTCCTTCACCGAGGTATTGGTTGTAATTTCTGAGACTGATCGGATAGGCTTCCAGACACTGCGCGTTCATTATCGCGCATTATTAGTGCACCAAGGATTTGCTAATAGGCTGTATTTCTCAATAAACTATATGCAAATTTGCTTATTTAGGTTGGCTACCGTCCTATAGCCTAACCTTAGAGTTATTTTTGCATTATTGAATATACACGCAAGATAACGCATTTCACTAACTTTGGAACGGATACTGCAATTCCACTAGTCTGAATATAAGATCTTATCCCATCTTTAAATCGCAAAATCAAACAAATGTGAATATTTAGCCTCTTGGAAATGTCGTACTTTTAAGTTAACTCGTTATGTTCCATGTCTTATTTCACATGACAGACGTAAAATCAAATTAAATAAAATTAAAAATCGATGTCGGCTAATATGCAAGAACTGTTACTGGTTGGTATTCTTTCTTGTATCACATTTGTAAGTGCGACTGCCGTGGGCTCATTGGTCAGAGTATTAGTCTTTCCTTCAGTTATACTGGTCCCAACTAAGATCAATAGCCTATATTTAAGAACACTTTCCCCAAACCCCACAGAATTCCTGTGTATATTTCTCCCAAGTTCCTTTGTAGTTACAAAGAAATATTCAAAACAATAAATAGAATTTACAGTTTGCTGGACTCCTGTTGGACAACAGTCTAGAGATCTAGAATATAGACTGTTGTTCCACATGGGCTGGTTTCGCCATGCCCGTAGTACAGCATGCGAAGGACGACTGGTCTCACGGGATGCACAGAGCATAGCTTACAAAAATCAGCACGTTACTCTTCGTATTTACAAACTGAAACACCAAGAACATAGCTAGTTTCTTTGCCAGCGGAAGGGTTCGCATGTATACAGCCTTTGATTCAGCCTGAAACAGCAACAAATCAGCGTGTTTATAAATAAGCCGAATGGCATCTGTCGTTGTGAGTAACGATCAAGCTAGCTGTGTCCTCCAACACTAGTTGTTTCAAAGCAGGCACAAAGCATAAATCCAGCTCTCTGCAACTCTCAATACTCCGAAGTCAGCAGCTGGACAGCTCCAGTGGCTGTGGCTGAAGCCTCCGTTTGGTTTGGTGGTACTGAGACATTGATTTATACTTCATTAAATATACTGTTCCGAGTCATGCAAACGCGATATTTCACCAGTTTTGCTTTGAACTACAACGTGTCTCTGTGGCTAAAGTCTTTAATCTGTTCAAACTATTTTCTTCGCCGTGAGTCAAGTGAAGGAAAGTGTGTATTAAAGTAGCAGTTTGTAGCACAGGTGCAGCAGTAGGGACCTTCATGACTCTGCTGGTACACTGCCTGGAAACGTATCAAAACCTACAAAATGTACTCTCAGCAAAAGCTAAAACATTCCATCTATTAATATGGCTGTGTGTGTGTGTGTGTGTGTGCGTGCGTGCATGCGAGTGTGTGAGAGAGAGAGAGGGAGAGGGAGAGATAGAGGCAGTTACTTTTGGTTATAAATGTTCTGTTATGAATGCCTTTTATTTATGGGATTGAATATCTCAGTGTTATAGAGGAAGTGGTGGCACAAGTGTTCTCCCTCAAAGTACCCAATGCTTAGTTTTCAATGGGGTTCACAACACTCATGTTGAGCCAGAATAGAATGCTCACTGCACATCCATTGAGGTGGAAAGGTAAGGGATTATTAAGTAAATTATGCTGGATAATTAGGCAGAGGGTTTGACAAAGGCACGCTGGGAAGCCTGCCAGGTCATCGGGGATCATCTAAACTCCATTCCATAAGTACGGAGTTATCCTTAATGACTGCGTGTGAGGAAGTGCCTTGCCTGAAGGTCTCATCATAAAGATGGCCCAGAATGCTCATCACCATGCAAAAACAGCAGTCTGTTTAGTCCAGTAGTACAAGGCTACTGCTTCTGGCACACAGACCCCAACACGAGCCGAAGCTGCTCTTCCCAAGACGCATATTTATGAAGTTCTCACTGAGACTGACCCTGGTGGCTTAAGTCATGGAGTGAGAAAAGGCAACTGATCATGCCGGCTGCTATGAGCCAAGAAACTGTTTGTTATGTATGACTACCAGAAAGGTAGCTTGGATTTTCTTCTCTCATAAAACAACTGTAAATGGCCCTTAAAAATACATCAGAAATGGTCACGTTTAAAAATGTGTCTAGTCTCATTTCACCTCGTCATCATCATCGCATCCTGAGAAGGGCACCACTTGCATTGCCAGCACTCTTTAATTGTAGGAATGTGCTTTGAGAAATATTTTTTAAAACTGATACCTGTTAGTACTCAAAAGGGTATTTAATATAAATCACAATTTCAGTAGGTCTCAGAGTGTATTTGTCTTGATTAATGTCACTGTTTACAAGCCATCAGCAATATTCCTGTGACAGTGTTCCTGCAGATAAACGCAGGTGAAATTGCATATTTCCCTGTTCCCTGCCTGGCATGAAGTACGTAAAAAAAATCAATTTCTATTTAATTTAGGCCTCAACAAAAGATTCAGAAGCAACTTTATTTTTGATGTACATCGGAGAAGAAAGTTATTTATTAGTTCAATGAAGTGCAATCATTCTTAACCTCAGTCTCACCAAAGTTACATACATCAGTTGTAGAAACCTGTGCCAAATGCAAGCATAAAAGTCAAACTGTTTAGTAGAAAATCAGGCTGGTGGACAAAATTGATTATTTGACAATCCTGCTTAGTGATGTATGTCAAAGCACGCTATAAAGATTATTATGTTTGTTGACATTTGCTGACACAAACACAGTGCTCTGCCTGTACGGCTGGTAGCAATTTGCCTGTGTAGTTAGATAATACTGGAAAAAGTGTCCCTTATTATACACTGCTTCCACATTGCACACCTTCATATGGAGACAGATAAGGTGTATTCTGAGGTGGACAATCACAATGTGCCTGGTGATTCATGCTCCATTTCCCGTGTGTCGATTGTATGACGCCACACCTGCATCGACCATCAGCCCCTTCCCACACAAAATAACTCCATTTCATGGGAGGCTGAAGCATACATTAGGCACCTTCCTTCTGGCACTTTCCTCCATCTTCACCCTACGCAGAGCTCACATCTGCTCCAGAGTACAGCTGAAGCTATAAAAAACAGCTTGAATTGAATGCATATTTGTATGAATGTACGTACGTACGTATGTATGTATGCATGTATGTGTGTATGTGTCTGTGGGCGAAAAACACCATGTAAATGAGAGGTCAGAGGAGAATGACTTGTTCAAACTCACAGAAAAGCCACAGCATACCTTGGACGGCATGGAGGTGCAGTGGTCAGCACAGAAGGAGGTTCCAGTTTCAAGTCCTGGCCAGCCACATCCTCTCAGAGCTTCATGGGTTTCCTCCGGGTACTCTGGTCTCCTCCCACACTCCAAAGACTTGCAGGCTCCAGGGCTGGCTTGCAGTAGAGATGTTAATGTCTGGTTAAATAAAGGTTTAAATATTGTGCAAATAACAGCTGTCTACTACAACAGTGATGTACAGAAGGGCATCTCTGAATGCACAATGTGTCAATCTTTGAAGCAGATGGGCTACAGCAGCAGAAGACCACGTCGAGTTGCACTCCTATCAGCTAAGAACATGAGGCTACAGTGGGCACGTTTTCACCGAAACTGAACAAATGAGGATTGGAAAAATGTCACCTGGTCTGACGATGGTAGGGTCAGAATTTGATATTAACAGCATGAATCCATGGACCCATCCTGCTTTGTGTCAACTGTGCAGGCTGATGATGGCGGTGTAACGGTATGGGGAATGTTTTCTTAGTGCACATTAGACCCCTTCATACCAACTGAGCATTATTTGAATTCCACAGCATTGTTGCTGCACAAGTGCATCCCTTTATGGCCACAGTCTATCCTTTTTCAAATGGATACTTCCAGCAGGATAATGTGCCGTGTCACAAAGCACACATCATCTCAAGCTGGATCTACAAACATGAACAGCAAGAACAGTCCAGTGTCTCAAATACATAGGGATATTATAGTAGGTTTGCAGTGCATAAGCCATTCATTACAAAGACAAATGCACATTGAGAGTTCAGTGGTGAAAACCATAAGCACTGGTCTACAGACATGTGGAAAAAAGTGATATAGTCAGATGAGTCATCCTTCACCATATTCTCAATAACACCGAATGACATAAAAACCTCCACAACTATGTACAATATCAAATCTTTCAATGTTCAGTATGTCCATCCTTTGCCATTATTACAGCTTCCATTATTTTTGGGAGACTTGCTTTGAGCTTTTTGAAGAGATCTGTAGGAATATTTTTCCATGCTTCTTGAAAACACCTCTAAGGTACAGTCTTAGAAGTTGAATGCATTTTCTGCTTTGAATTTGCTACCAAACAAACGTTGTCCAGAGGACATTGCATGATATGTTAAGATTTGTTTTTATTTACTAGCAATTTATCAGCATTGATGCCTTAGATTAAAACCAAATCACCCACTGCAAATGTTATACAACTTGCACTAATCCTCCACCAAGTGTGACTGATGGTTGTAGACATGGTTCAGAGAGTCTATTGCTTCAGCAACATATATTTACTGGCTCCTCTTCCAAAAATCTCAAATTTAGACTCATCAGTCCATAAAACCTTCCTCCACATCTCAGACATCTAGTTTCACTGTACTAATGCGAATTTTCTTCTTTTTTGTTTTCATTTCTCAGTTGTGGCTTTTTTGACAGATACACATCTTTACAGACCCATAGCACTGGGTTGCCTTCTCACAGTGGAAGGATTGACAGAAGCACCTGTAGATTTCTTCAGATCTGAAGCAAGAGTGGAGCTATCTCTCAAAGACAGGATCATTATATACTGTCTTCGTGATGGTGATTGTTTTGGTGGTCTGCCAGTTCTTGCGCAGTTGTTAGGAGTCGCATTTTCACTGTATCTTGCAATAATCTTTTGAGCTATAGTTTTGGAAACTCCTGGTTTTTCACTTATTTTCATTTGACTTCCTTATGAAGTTGAATTATCTTATATCTAATCCCATCAGAAGTATCTCTTTTAGCCATTTTAGATGTACATGACAAAAAAATCAGCAAGGCAGCTAAGGTGTGTTTGGGTTGTTGTTTGAATGTTAGAGTCACTTTTTAAGGCAAAGGGTTCTTCTAACGTTAGGTCATTGACACTTTTGGTAACAACTTTTCTTGGGAGGACACGGCTGTAACTTGTTTGTTAACTAGAAGGTTAGAAGACCTGAAGTGGTAGTATGGTGCAAAAATGTATTAGAATATGTCACACAGTGGACAAATGCTGATAAATTTGCTTATTATGTTGTGGTAATTTTCTATTAAATATACATTTTCTGCATTATTGTCTGACACTGAAATTGCACTGAATGGCTGATTTGACATTGAATAAATGAAAGGGTGGTCTCTAAATTTTGCACAGTACTATATATATATGCAGATATTGTGTCTGAGTCATTTTGCAAAATTGATATGTTTCTTTCTGGATTCAAATAAAGTATCCAACTGTGCATGTGTAAGAGTGTGTGTATGTGTGTGCTAGGGCTGTCAAACGATGGATTGATATTCAAATGCTATTCGAATTGTAAAAGAAAAAAATGACATTCGAGTGTGAAAATTAACATTTTATTATGCAAAAAAACTGCAGCGTGTTTTTATTGCAGCTGTCTTCCTTTCAACCTGGGTTGTGTTGAACCAAAAATAAATCTCGCATTTTACCGCCTGCTCTGTTTAAAATTGAAGACATTGGGTTATGGGTGGTTGCTACACAGTTACAGTACTTGACAGACATAGGACGTTCATTTCATCCCTGGTTCCTCAGTGCAGTTGGCTTTTCCTCCACTGGGCATATAATGAATAGACAGAGATCAGGCGTTTCATCTATTTTTTGGCACATTCAGCACACTGAGGAAGGCTTAGGCCTAAACATTTGAGTATGTTGGGCCTTCACACATGGATGTAATAAAAACAATAGTTCAGTGTAGTACTATGGGTAAGGAGCTGGTCTTGTAACCTAAAGGTCACAGGTTCAATTCTCAGGTAAGACACTGCCGTTGTGCCCTTGAGCAAGGTACTTAACCTGCATTGCTTCAGTATATATCCAGCTGTGTAAATGGATGCAGTGTAATCACTATGTAAAATGCTGTCTAAGTCACTCTGGATAAGAGCGTCTGTTAAAAGCCTGTAATGGAATGGAATGTAATAATATTCTAGTGAGTGCTGTCTGTTTCTCTCTTTCGTTTCTGGCGAATAACCTACAGGCCTGACCTCTCCAAAGGGTCCAAGAAAGTACTTTTCAGTATTTAATAGCACTTTACTGTAAATTTTTGGCCCGTTTCTGGAAATTGTGTGCCTTAATTTTATTTAAACAAAAGGATTATAAAAGTGTACTGTATGTAGATCTTAAAAGCCATATTGAATGTTCATGTTAACATTTTTTTCCCCAACTTCACTGTGGTCCTGTTTACATTCAAATAAAGTACCTTTGCTAGCTATGTCTCTCGTCACATTGGTTTGCTGTCCTGTGGACATGAAGTACAATAACGCAGCTCGAATGGTGGTCAAATTCTGACAAGTAATTCATATTTTTAAATTGTAATATATTTGAATATATTTGAACTTATGTGTTTTATTAGAAGGAATATTCAAAGCCATTTTGGCCAGTGTTGATAGCCATAATGTGTAATTGGTAAACGCTAATAATGAAAACCTACTAACACATGTCGAGATTCCTAAAACACTCTTGGAAGTGATGCTTCAGCAGGAAAGAATTGTCGCACTTCCATTCATCAAAGGCGTGCCATTTTATTGCATTCAAAACTTGTTGGAAATTTCTGTAATTGTACTGTATATCCACAGGGAAAAAGAATAGGGCCAAGAGCATGCAGAAAATCACAAAAGGCACGGTAAGTGTTAAAATGCAGAACCTGATCACAGTGAAGTAATGCCTTTTGAGGCTAACCATCATTCAAATGCCACACGCCCCTCCGCCCACTTCCACAACTGCTAGAAACCATTTTGTAGAAAAGCAAAGATTATGAATTTAGACAATTTTTTACATTTGAAGAGATAGAACAGCTCTCCAGGGTCTTATTCACTACTAATCATTAAAATGGAAAGAGACGTGGCCATTTGCCTCAGAGGACGCCCAAAGGGCACATTCTTGTCCTATTTTTTTTGCACTGGCTTGTGGAGCAATAATCAGCAACAACCATTCCAATAAAAAAACATAAATCACCAGAGTGGCCACATCAATCAAAGACTGAGAGCAAATTATTCAATAAATACTCATAAATATCACGCGAGGGAGCGGCGGACGGGGGTCGGCTTGAGCTGCCGCGGTCTGAAGAGTTTAGATGCAAAAACGTCTGCCGTTCAATGCCATGTTAAACAGGCCACAAATCTCATAAGTGACCAGCTGACAACTGCACAGACACCGGGCTCCCATCCCGCTATTAAGAAAATGTTTCAATAGACCATACAAACATTCACAAACCCACACAGTATACAGAGAGCGTATTATGACCGTTGATTGATTATTTTACGCTTATACTGCTGGTTGTCCAAAATTCCACTTTGGTGTTTGCAAATTCAGTCCCTCTGTCAGAAATAACAAATGTGGGTGCGAGTGTGTGCATGGACAGTGGCATCCAGCTGAAAAGCCTTTTACCTTACCTTGCATTCATGCATCCCAGCATGCACTGCGGCACACAGCATGAATGGAAAAACTATTTTGTAACATTGAGTCCCACGCGGCCAGCACATAATTTATACAACCTGAGTGCTCCCCCTCTGACAGTGCTTTCTAGATTGATTCCTGGCAGTATTAGAAAGGAGCATTCCAGTAAAAGAGAAAGAACACAATTTGTTCTGTGGGGTTCATCTGGTATTTACTCAGAATATTCAACCATATCATTTATGGGAGGAACTAAACTTAACTCCTCCAGTTCATTATGAGTCCCCACTACATTACATTGCATTTATTTGGCAGATGCTTTTATCAAAAGAGACATACAATAAGCGCATACTGGAGGTCATTGTAACAACTACAAAACACAGGTGGAATAGGGTACAATACTCATTATGGAACATTATTATCCATGGCCAGGAACTACAAGACCAGTTGACACAGTAAGCACCAGCAAGGTCAGAAAGTTAGGGAAAGTCACACTAGAAAGAGGCATGACAACGAGCTACAACATCAAGATAACGATGTAAGTGCAATATAAGTGCTGGATGGAGATACAAGTGTAACATCAAAGCGTTAGAGGAGCAAGATAGGATCCAAGTGATAAGAGCAATCCTAGATTGGGAGTGCCCTGCAGAGTAGTGATAATTAGTCCAGGTACAATCTGAAGAGATGCGTCTTCAAACCACTGGCAGAAAATGGCCAGGGACTGAGTGGTTCGTGCAACAAGAAAGGCTATTCTCCCAGACCACTTGAACCAGTTCAGAACCCTGTGGTTTGTGTCTTCAGTCATCCTAAATCTGCCCAAGTCAAACCTCTCCTCATCCCCCTCAACCACAGATTGGCCCTCGTAGGCTGCTCCTCACAACAAGAGATACTATTAGCCCCTTAATTCACACTAAATTTGAAACCATGGAGCTTGCAATCATGGGAATTGCCAGCCCTAATGCTACAACCAATTCCTAAGACGATACAAGCTGTATGCTCAGCAACTTCTGGTCATCCCTCCCCCCTTGTGACTACACATCTCAACCCACATATTATCCTCATTTTTTCTTAAACTCCCCTATTGCTCAATATGCTAATTGCAGCATTCAGAAATGCAGAATCAAGCATCTTTGAAAACCAACTAAACACACACCTGCTACTTGCAAGAATTGTACTTGGCTAACAAGAATTTAGACCTATCTTATGCAGATCACCCAAAATATCTTCACTCTATCCTCACATGAATTTTGATAGTTTTGTTTTGCCTTTACATTCATTTTTCAGAGTAATTGCTTGGCACACTGTAATCACCATGACATATGGTAATTGTTATTTAATGGGTCATTGTTCAGCTCTGTATTCACTTAATTATGATGCAATTATGTTGCTCTTAAGGATAATTGTGAGACATGTTTTTAATGTTATGTTCTTCATTTAGAGCTGTTTTACAGCCTATGTCATGTAATCCTGGCTTTATGGATTCATGTCCCTGTTGTTCTTGTTGCTGCCGTGGTATCTATTTAATGTAGCATACCACATTAGCCTTGTAAGTAGCTCCACATAAGAGGATCTGCCAAATGAATAATGATAAATGGTAATAATACCCGCCAGCGCTATTCATTACAGCTAACGGAAACACAAAACCCCATCAAGAAAATGCAATTTTCCATGCTCACGAGTGGCACGTCTGCAAAAGACTCCCTTCATATGGCTCTTCAACAGTGCACTATTGTCCTCCACTAAGTCTAATCAATGCACTGTGGCTGTGGAATCAGAGGGGTGAAAAATTAGCCATAGTCTCAACCAGGCACGGTTACAGCCCCAAGGGCGTGGAAACTTTCGATCAGCCAAGAAATGTGCACCTTCTGCAATGTGTCCGTGGCTTAGAATGGAGGGAGAAGAAAAGTCTGCTTATTCACCAAGCTGTATGCCACTGAAAGGACTTTTGAGCCAAGTCTTATACCACTTCATGCTGAGCTTTGTTCTAAATGATGAAATCACCCCCGTGGTTACTTCAGAAAGCTCAGAGCACTCCAAAAATAAAGTCCTCCTGTTGGAATCACACTGCGAAGGCATACCAGTAGGCAAACTGTCACGTACATTCATTCTAAGTCACATTTTGACAGGCTGTTTCCATATCCCGATATTATTTTTCCATAGCCTGCGAATTGCGTTCACACGGGGTACATAAAACAGTAAAAAAAAAAAAATCACATATTTCCATTCTGCAAATTGGTGGCAGTTCAAGGAGTTTCGGCAGACTTTTCGAACAGCGTGCGGCTCCTTTTCATCAAATCTGTTACAGCACATGTGTGCTTAGCCTGTGGCCAGACAGACGGATCATTTATATTCGAAATTCCGGATTCGGAGAAGGAACCGTCGCAGGAAACAGAGTGCCAAAAACAAGCTTAAGGATGCAGTGTAGCCATCTTATTGGTTCACACCAGTACTGAGCGCTATAGTGTGTATTTTTGGAGGACACAGGTAGGTTCTGGGCACGTGCTGTAAAATTCCCCAGGGCATAGTGCTCTGTTGCGGTGTTTGGTGAAGCTCCACTATCACCACCCTACCCCCCGCCCTGCCACAGAGGGAAAGCGGATGATCAACTCACTCCAAACAAAAGCATCCCCTGTACCTCCGCTATGTGAAACAGATTTTATTACGCAGTCATTTATCATTATTGCAAAAGCCTTCCCATTATTTTCTAGACAAAGCTGCTTTATGAATATAATAATATTCTCCATTATCAATTATTACCACACTCAGGATTTAAATTATGCTGGTTCATTTATCTCTGAAATCAGCTTTTCTTTTTTTTTCTTTTTTTCCATTTTTCCCTCTACAATGTGAATGAAATCTAAAATGTCCTTAATAATGATGTCCTCAAACCATTTCCTTAAACTGCTTTTAATTTCAGAATTGCTGATCGTGTCTGAGCTCAGTGGATCTTGGATAAATGGATTTCTGGTGCCCAGCTTTGTACCTAAGATGTACAGTTAGCTGGCCTTTGCAGGTGAAGGGTTGCACATTCATTGTCCTTTAGTACTGCCGTATCAATGGAAACTATGACTTTTTACAAATACAAACCATTTTGTTTTCCTTTTGCGTGTGTTTGAATTAGGTATTTGAATAATGTAATGACATTAATGAATGAAGAATTAATAAATAAGTAGAAAGTAAAATCATTTTGAAGATAATGATTGGCTGACATTAACATCACCTTAATTGTGGTCATTCCATAAAAATAAGCATTTTTTCTACAAAAAGGGCATAATTATTATTATTTTATTATAATTTAGCGCATGAGGGAGAGAGAGAGGAGGTAGAGGCAGAGAGACTGAGTTGAGTGTTTTATCTGCTGTTCCTAGCAAAATGGCTCCCTCTGCTGACCACAGTCTCTGCTGTGATGTTGAGCAGAAGGTTGACTAATATTACAGGCCAAATGCATTCAACAAACCCTCTCGCTTAATTACCTCAGTGTGCGCAATTCATAAGAATTAAGCTGCCATTCATTTATGATTTTGATCACAGAGATTTAGAAATGAGGATAAGCAAAATAAAAACAACAAAAAAACAATTTGCTGTAATGGGCTAAAACAGCTAGTTTAGACCATTCAATGTAATTGCTGTAATGTGACTGAAGGAAAAGTTCTCTCTGAATGGATAAGGTAGCACTTGTGTTAAACTTAAATATATTTGTACCAAAGATACTTGTTTAATATGTAATCCCATTTGTTGTGAAAGTTTTAAAAATAAATATGCCTTTCAGATAAGTGATCACATGGATAAATGCAGAAATATATAACTGAGTCCATAAATTGTGAAATTATTTTATAAATAATACTCAACATAAAATATTTCATCAGATTCCTTTTTACAATATTGTTGTTAGTCAACACAAGTGGGCCTGAACCTATTCCTATGAACCTATTATAGTGATTGGCTAATCCTTTGCAATCAATTACTTTTCCTGCATTTGGCCATTGTTTTTTCAGCATGACTACCTGCAAACTTGTGTGGAAAGGTTATGCTAGCTTTCAGGCAGCATAACATACCAACAACAACACTGAAGGTAAGCTATTCCAAAAAGGACCTGGGCCAGCTGAGCTAGAGTTAGCAGGCTACTGTTACAATCGTCTTTGAGGGTAAGGCGAAGGCATACCATACAAATGCTCAAACATTGCCATCAAGTACCCTCAGCCACCAAGTAACAGACTTTTTTCCCAGGCTTCAACTCTCTATTTATCAATCTGAATTTGCTGTGCTGTTGCTTTTATGCATGAGAAACCAATGATCTTGTCTGACCCTGACCCACTTGTGTTTACTCATTTATATATTCCATTGTTATTGTTTATTCATATGATTATTTATATTATCATGGCATAGTTACTTTTAATTTTGACAAAAAAGGGATTCCATAGTTTGACCTTTTCAGCAATCATTTTTGACACAATGAAACATCCCTCCATCTTCTCCAACATGCTTTCATTAAGCACCCTTACAAGCAACAATCGCACCCCAAACATTAATTCCCCAAAGCAGCCCAGACCCCCCTTCCCAGTTTCCCCACTCAATAATAACCAGCCCAAATGGCCCTCACCAACTCGACCAATTCCCATACAGAGGAAAAAGGGCATCCTTTCAAATAGATAGGTGGGGACTCAGCCAAAAAAACTGTCAACAAGATTATATCTGTATGGAATTTTGCAAAGTCAAAGATTATGTGCCACCTGCATTGAGATGGCTTCTGAAATTTATTCACAGTTCCAAATGGCACTGAATGCCACATTCAGCAAACCCGAGAAACCAAAGGACCGATATATATTATGAGAGGATTTATTTATAATAAATAATATTTAATATTTGAGAGGATTCAAGAGGATTCATATTTGCAGTTATGGGGACACAACCAGTCTAAATGTTTCAGTGATATTTAGACTCGTTGTGTCCCCATGAACATTTCACATTTAACAGTAAGGCCAGAATCCATAGAAAAGGCTGGTTTCCATTCTGTGAGGCCGGAATCCATAGAAAACACTAGAATCCATGATGAATGTGATGTCACCAAAGCAGAATGGCAAAGGGGAGTTTTGTCCAGGTGCAAAGCTTTGCAGGAATCAGTTGAAATCAAGTGTGAGATCTTCATGCAATCTGTACAGTACATGTACAAAACTTCAGCAGTTAAAAAACCAAGTTTCTCCTTTCCCTGCACAAAAATAATACTGTAGACCATCTTGCCCCAGTCTCCTGTTTAACAGATCCCAAGAACTGTGCCATACAATGCACTTCAGAATTACTCATACCCTTGATATAGATGAGCATAGAAGGCTGTGTAAAAAGCAATACAGGTAATGAGTTATATTTTATGCTCAATTACATTCTTTTATACCATTGTAATTGCTCAGAGATGTGACACAATTATTCACACCTTTAATAACTATTTAAAACATGCTACTTTTTAAAGATAATCTCCATCACAGGGAACTGTAGTGTGGCCTCTCGTGTCTTTCTGTTTCACAGGGTATTAAAATTATATATCACATCATGTCAAATTCATGCATCATCCATCACTATGGTAAAAGGCCAAGAACTCTCAGGAAAAACAAGGAAAAAGGTGTCAACACAAATTAGGAGATGGTTATATGCAAACAAATAATTATAAAAAAGTAAAGATACCACTTTTTACCATTAGGCCTCCAGGCACATGTCGTAAAAGGCAAAAATTAATCCAAGAACCACAGTTGGAGATTTACAAAACGTCTTACACAATCTCTAACCCTGGATTAAATCACATACACTTTGGCAGTTTAAGGGCATATGAAATTCAATCAAAGCGGAATTAAGTTGTTTCAGATTTACTCAAATAAAACCTAAAGCTGTTTTATGACGAAATAAATAAAGATCGTTTAATTTTGTTTTCCGGACTGGAGGTGGGTGCGTTTTGTTTTAAAGAGTATTTGAACATGGCCTTTGCAAAAAATCTGCTTCACAATTTTCACTGTTTAAATGAAATTGAGAAAATATAATCAGGTCAATATGCTGTCCCCTCGCGCTGGACGGCTGAACGTGTTCGTTGCTGCATTATGCATTATTATTGCGTTAAAAGCCAAGGATATATTTCATTGATCTAAAACAAAATCTAAAACTAAATCCGGCATACTGCCGGAAAACTAATGTTAACATCACACGGTTTCCTAATTTATTATGCTTCAGACATCTCACAGCTTGCTTTTAGCCTACAGTTTTATTCTATAAAAATGTCCACGAACATGCAGCAGAGTTCAGTCGCTGCGCACGTCAGAAACCGCCACAGAAGGTGACCAACGTCAAACCCCTGCAGCCAGAACAAGAGCGTGATTAGATCTGTAACAGGAGTCTTTGTTCTTGCTTGGCAAGCCAATTAAATTTCTTTCTGTGCCATGCCAGCACTCCTGCCCCAGCTACACATGAATCATTAAAACTGGTTTACAAAAAAATCCCTCCTCTGCATTTTATCCTTTTTGGGTTCAAAACTTCAGCTAAAATTGCCATTTGTTTTTAAAAAAAAAATTTTTTTAACCTTGTGTCATTGATCAGCTCATTCTCTATTTCTCCCACCAGTCCATTTCACATAAGCTCAGTTCAAAACTGCTGAGGGGCTTAAGTGGAAAAAAGTTGGACCGCAAACAAGTTATTATTATGGCCGAAAGATTAGTAAACAATACAGAGCATCAAAATGTGTCCACAGGGCCAAGAGAAAGCAATTAAGGTAGAAAGGGAACTGGCTTTGAAAATAAGGATTTACCATTGAGCTCCAAAACCTGCATGTGAAATAGCAACTACACTACAGCAGCCTTCCAGTGTAGCACTAGATATTATTTCATAACTTAGTCCTGTCTGCTTTAAAAAATTAAAAAATTAAAAATAAACATCTCAGGCAGATTTGCTGTAAATCACAATTATTTGAAATAGCTAAAATTCACAGTAAACTTTGTAACGTCAACCATGCTACCTCACTTATTTCCTGATTATTTACATTTACCTTGCAGCAATTAGTGGAGAAGCTTTCACAGGTCATATGGTATCATTGCTGTAGCTGTTTCCTGAGCTGAAAGAAAACCATTAGATCAAACAGACTATCAATATGAACTAGCCTACAGATGGAAGTTTGAGATGGGGAGATAAGTGGACACTCACTTTTGGGGATTTCTTGAAAGGTTGTGAATAGTGACAATTCAAAAAGTAGCTAAAGGACAGAAAAGTGATGACAGCAACAGTTTGATTCATCACAGCATTATTACATAAAGCATCTTGCCTTTTAGGTTTAATTATCAAACAGACATTATAGATACAAACTCTCATTCAGATTTTTTTGTGTCCACTTCCAGTATATTTACTGCTACATAAAAAAAAACATGCAAACACACACACACACACAACACACGTGCGGCAGTGTAGCACACCGAGTAAGGAACTGGGCTTGCAATCGAAAGGTCATAGGTTTGATTCCTGGGTAGGACACTGCCGTTGTACCCTTGAGCAAGATACCCTTGAGCAACCTGAATTGCTTCAGTACATACCCAGCTGTATAAATGGATACAATGTAAAATGCTATGTAAAAGTTGTGTAAGTCGCTCTGGATAAGAGCATCTGCTAAATGCCTGTAATGTAATGTAACATGTGCATATATGTTCAACTGAAATGTGTTGTGATTTCAGAGATGCCCTTCTGCACACCACTATTTTAAGATATTATTTGAGCATTTGAAGCTTTTCTGTGAGTTTGAACAAAACAGGTCTCTGACCTCTTCCATTAGCAAAGTGTTTTCACCTAATAACTGCCGCAAAACTGGATGCTCTTTGTTTATTGCAACATTCTCTGTAAACTCAAGAGACTGCAGTGAGCGAAAGTCCAAGGGTGGAGGGCAGCTGTTTCTGAGATGCAGGAACCACCAAATCTGGCACCAACAGTCATGTCACAGTCAAAGACGCTTAGATCATGTGTCTTGTCTATGTTTGGTTAAACAACAACTAAACCTCTTCACCTTATCTGCATGCTTTATATGTTGATTTGCAGCCATATGATTGGCTGTTTGGAGGAGCTGGCTATTTGCTTTAAAGAGCAGCTGTACCAACTAAAGTGGCCACTGAGTGTATTTACTCCAGCTTACGAATTACTGCAATAAAACTTATAGCTTATTGTGGATGAATATCATCTATAAAATGTATCTTGTAGCTGAAGCCCATTGATGTCGCATGGTGTTTTTAGGATGTTCATTCAATAACAGGGTTTCATAACCAACTTTTTCCACTTTTCTAAGGAAACATCTAGCAATTTCTTGGAAGCAAATGGTAGTGCCTGCATTGTGCAGTTTGCCATATATTTCTTATTAACCTTTATGGTTTGAGGAGGCTATATGATTTCCATGAAATGTTAAATTAGTTGGGAAACAAGCAGCAATTTGGTCATCTGCTTAGCTAAATGCTAAGCAGATGGCCAAATAGGTACTTTGGGTACCAATCTGGCCAATTATCCTGTGAAAAACTACGTCCTGAGCATAGTATCTCTAATTCATACAAGGTCTTTACCACAAGAAGTCTAACAATCTATCCTTTATTTTAAATGATATGATAAAGCTCTGAGCAGACAAGCAAGAGCTTTGGCCTTCATCATGAGTTGCCCCAAAGTTAAGTTCAAATGACTGTACTGGATTCCATTACCGTGGAATAGCCTTTGGGATCTCCTCTTCCATCCACCGATTAGTTTTCCACAACTACTATGGGTGTTCGGTGAAGATAGGACCGAAGTCCGTTTTTCCACACAACTCCCTCTCCATTCAAAAACAAACAACAGGAGAGGGAATGCTGCAATTGCTGCAATCCTGAAAGTAAAGACAGATGAAGAACGAAAGAGGGAAATGTACAGAGAGCACTAGGGCCCACCCACAGCTGGGGACCGGCATTCCCGTCTGGCCATTTTGGAGGATTGCGTCTAACAGGGACTTTAAGGGGGTCAGAGTATATATTTCTGCAGTGCCCTGCTGGGCTCATCTTGCTCTGTCCACAGGGAGTCCACTCAGGCAGCACAGTAAAAATGAGCCACAACCGTACAATCGGCTTTCACAGAAAAGTTACAAGGAAGAGGCTTTTCATATTGTGTCAACAATGGGACAAATCTGAATGCTGAAATGTGACATCATTTAAATTTTTTATCTCAGACACATCAGCATCTTCCTAAATTCCATTTTTTAAATTATTGTTATTTTGTTTTGTCTTTACAAGTGAATGCACAGATGCCAAACACTAGACAGGAATGTGGTTTTATATAATGAAAGCAATCACTGAAAGATTCTCTGACTCACTTTCTGCAGTGCAAGAAGATTTTGTAAATAAATCTAAAAATAAATAAATAAATAAATCGCAAAGGCACACAATGATATTGTTTCCTATCGCCACAGAAAACATATAGCAAGCTACAGTACTAGACCACCACTTCAGGACTTCAGAGTGGTAACTAAATCCAATGCCCTGCCTTTTTTTTCACTTGATAGTGTAAAGGTACGGCAGACCTAAATCTACAGTCAGCTATCAATCATTAAATAATTTATACCAAAACTGGGTAAGAATTTGAGCAAGAAATGACAGGTCAGTTTTTAGGGTAGGATTCCCCTTTCATCTTTATCTTTGGTTGCCATTACCAGGGCAGAGGAACATTTGCTATTTTTTCCCCCACATATGTAGGATTTTCCATGACTATTCATCCTCCATTAATCAAATAACTCACAGGTTCCATATTGGGAATCAAGAACAGCTTATTACATATAACATTGCCTGTTCTGCTATTACTCATGGAGACTGCTGTCATCTTTCTCTTTATATAAGCTACAACTTCCATCGTTCCTCTTAAGTGTCCAAAGTGTGCTATTTCCCCAGTCAAGAGCTCTACATCAAGCTTGTTTTGATCTATTCTTAATTTCCAGATTAATCTGCCAAGTATAATCTGTACAGAGCAGATAGTCCAATCCTTTGAATAGCTAGACACAGCTGTAGTGGATAATATGCATGGGAATGTGGGAGATTTATTTGACACAGTTTTCTAATCCACAGTGCACAGCCTAGAAGAGGGTAAGTGGATTGTTTTAGCCAATCAATGACAGTGATGAATCATTGCTGCTGAAACACACAGCAGACTCTACAGCCTTCCAGGACTGGATTCTGACACCTGTGATCTAGACTATTAAATGCACATCGCAGGAGCAACAAGAACAGCAACACTTTTGGCACAAAACAGCACTGCAAATGAGTAGACTATCAAGCTCAACAATCATGCCAAGCTAACAGCAGCAACTATTTTATAGTACACTGGAGGACTGAAAACCATATGCTTGGATTATAAACTCTTTTTCAGGGGTGCTGAATCCCCGATAATGGACAGGAGAGACAACACATCAACATTATAATTCATAATCTCAGATGTAATGCGTTTAAGATACACACATTTTCAGCATAAAGACTTCCTCGGCATGCTAACAAACACAAAGAAAAGGCTGTTTTAACGCAAAAGACAATATAAATATTATATTGTATTTTGGATAGCATTACACGCAGGTGCTTTTAATTAGCGCTGTTTATTTAAATCCTATAATGGTAAATAGAATCCCCTTCATGTAATTGCCCGATTCTTGATTTATTCCCCTACTTTGCCTTCTGTACTAGCCAATGATAATTGACTTTTAAAACCTTTTCTGCTGTACTAGCCTACTTCGCTTTTCCCTTTGACAATGACAACTTATTGTCAATAATCTATAGGGTGGGCTTTGAGAATAATTTGTTTGATGGTAAATAAAAGATAATGAAAAGAAACTTAGCGGACATAGGTTAATGTGTTTTTGGAGCAGTTCGCCTGTGCTCGCTCCATTGGTAGGTGACCAATATCATCCCTGCGAATGGAAAATACACACAGTATATGGTGAATGTGCAGTTCTTTGATTGTATGGCATAATATCGTATATAATACTGTTGTAATGTATTTGTTGTATTGTGTGAAGCACTTTGTGTTACATTTAACTTGTATGAAAAGTGCTATACAAATAAAGTCTGATTGATTGATTGATCAATTGAGACTGAAATTCAGCATTGTCAGCATTCTGCTGAGAAATCACATTTGAAATCTGAGGGTATATGAAAGGACTCTAAATCGAAATTGAGGTTTTTAAAAAGGATAACAGGGGTTCAATTACAAAAGATTTTTCAGATTACATTCTGTCAGCAGAATAAGGGTACGTAATTGCAAATAAATTTCAGGCAAAATGCCCCACCCAGAATTCAAACATGCAGCCCCCTGGTTACAAGTCCAACTCCCTAACCACTATTGGGTGCAGCATTTTATCACGATAAGCTGTAATTAGGGGTCCTACGAAGTAGGAACCCTATTGTTTTTGTTATTATTATTATTATTATTATTATTCTTTTCCTGGACTTGGTCAAATAACTCAAAAAGTCCTTGACCAAAAATGATATAAATTACCAGGTCGAAACTAGAGACCATGAGTAACTATGCCAGAAAGAATGACCATGATTCGTCCATAGGTGGCGCTAGTAACCTATTCAAAATGCAAATTTCAAAATGCTGGCGTTTCCACCCCGTTTGATAAAGATTCATGAAACCAGGTGTACTTGTGTCATTCCTAAATGAGGAACAAATATGCCTCAAGAACCCATAAAGTCAGCCATGATGGATTTTCCTGCAGATTGAAAATTTGGCAAAACCTATAAAAAGTTTCTTCTAATAAACCGTAAGTCAGATTGGTCCGAAATTGCCCATGAACGTGTATGGTGCATATCTCCCTATAGGGCGTTAACAGCTAAGAGATCCATTCCAAGATGGCAGAGAAACTGGTATTTTAAAAAAAAAAAAAAGATTTGGCCACATATTTCAAATGCTTATAACTTTTTACAACAATAATCTAGGGACTGGGTATGAAGAGGGCACTACCATGTTGTACCATGTCGACGCAGTTGCAGATATCTCAAAAAACAAGGAAATTACAGGAATTTGAAATCTTGGCGGGAAGCTAATGCTAATGCTAATATAATGCAAATTTTAAGTGCTTATAACTTTTTAAAACAATGATCTAGGGACTTGAAACGGACTGGGCATGAAGAGAACACTACCATATTGTACAATGTATGTCGGCACAGTTGCAGATATCTCAAAAAATGGAGCATCGCGTAGTTCTGGCAGGCCAGGAGAGTCAAGCGCTCCGGCTGAATCAGCTGATGGCTCAGCTGAGTGATGTTCGCCTATCACAGTACATTCACTAACAGGGCGGTCTACTTAAACAGCCTCCCTCTACTCATTCGGCTGCTCCTCCTGCATGCAAGCGCTGCACGTTGCTTCATAAATCCCCTCCACCACCCCAGCTCCATCCCCATGCGTCAAGAATTTGCATTTCTCCATTCCTATGTGTTAAGAATTTGTATTGCTCCATCCCTATGTGTTAAGAAATTGCATTGCTCCATCCCTATGTGTTAAGAACTTGCTTTGCTGCTTGATCTGTTCTGTGTGTACCCCTCTAAGGGGGTTTGGCTGCTGGCCTCCTGGCCTTATCCACACGGGCTGCGTGGTTGGCGGGAGAGCTCCAGAACAGAGCCATACCGCCAAACATAACTGTATTGCCTTTATTGTCAATAAAGTTCTACTTTGATGACAGTGGTCCTGACAGAAACAAGGAAATTACAGGAATTAGAAATTTTGGCGGGAAGCTAATGCTAATATAACGCTTTAAAACTCATCTTCTCATGAGCGCTTTACCTGATTCCGTCACTATCGCACATGTGTATTCTTGGGTATTCTCTCCATCAAGGGTGATAAGGAAAAGTCGTTTGGTTAAAAATTGCGTGATTTGTGGCATGCCAAAGTTAGCACTTTAT
The DNA here is from genome assembly GCF_013347855.1 of Anguilla anguilla. Lineage (NCBI taxonomy): Eukaryota > Metazoa > Chordata > Actinopteri > Anguilliformes > Anguillidae > Anguilla > Anguilla anguilla. The sequence goes on from NC_049209.1 coordinate 23,582,639, forward strand.
ACTAATGCACATTCATATTTCAAAGTAATGTTTCTCATGAACCGGAAGTTGGATCGTCTCACGCACGGGTATGTAGATCGTCCAAAATTTTGAAATCTATGTCGCTTGGACTCTTTTCTCCTTCGACTTGTATTTACCCGGATTGGACATGTTCATAGGGCCCTGCATTGCTGCTTGCAGCTACATTTTGTTTTGTTTTTTTTTTACCACTTATGTTTATCTTATTCTATATTTTGTTTTTATTTGTACTAGACTGTTATCTAATCTATACAATAACTACTTTTTCTGAGTCCATAATGCATGCTATATGTGATTTTAAAAATCACAGGTTTCTTTTTTGGTTTATGTGGGCCTGGTCACAATGCCATACACATCATATAATAATAATAATAATAATAATATCTTGGTTCAACAATAAAAGGCCAAAAGCTTGCATCATATTTTTCTATTCTTCTCAATTAGCTCTATCTAAGAACAGAATGCCGGCCAGCAGAAATCATCAGATTTGGTGTCCCACTCTAGTCTTCATAGAGGATGCAACAAGCTGAAACAAATGTGCAGTGATTATCCCACAGTCCCTTTCCTCCGCTTATAGCCATTTCAAAGCACCTGTCGGCAGCTCAGCACAATGAAATCTTACGTCTCCCCCAGATTTCTGCCATTAATTCCAGATTAGCAAAGTGGCCAAGACGGATACCCAGGATTCATCCCAAAAGCTTACGGGAACTTTGAACACAAAGCCAAATGCCGTTCAAACAGAGCGGGGCTGGGAGGTGAATTGTGGGGATGAATAGCGGGTGAAAGGTCCTGGTGACTTCAGACAAAAACAGCAGGTCTTCTGTTAGGGGACAGCACTAACAAGAGGAGTCATGGCTATAATGGGACCCTCCCCCATGAAAGAGGCTAAATGTTATCCTCTGGGGAAAGCAGCGAAAACATCTTTCTCAACTCAGGTTGGTTGTGAATCAGTTTCTATTTTTAATGGCAATGCTTGTTTCCATTTTCTATTATGTAGCCTAGTTATATAACAGTTTTGTTAGTTTGTTGTGTGAAGTGAATTCTAAGTGCACATACTATGCTTAACTGAGCACAGTAACTGAGGCCAGATTGTGTTTCTAACATGTGCAGTGTGTACTGCAGTAGTTCTCAAACTCGCTCCTAGGGTACCACTGTGTATGCTGGTTTTTGTTCTAACCACGATTGCAATTCTAGAATTTTAAGCTTTAACACGTTAATTTAACAAAAATGTACATTTTTCTTAATTATGTTTTTCAAATTTAGAGGGATTATTTACCCTCTGAAGCCAAATTATGTCAGATATAGGTGAAAGTGTGGACACATGGCCACTAAAACTAATTTGGAAGATAATGAAGAACTTGAAGACAAAGCAAATGATAATGCGCCGAACCTACATTGTGTGAACAAATTTAAGGTAAACATTAGGCAAGAACTTGAACATGTGTTCAACAACCTTCACTTAGCAAGAGATTGTTTGGAACAAAAATCAGCACACAGAGGGGTCCCACAGGACCAAACCTGGGAGCCACTGTGTTCAGTCATGTCTGATATTGCACTTTTTGTTATGTTCCACCAGAGGTCAGTGTTGTCCTCAGATTGTTTCATATCGGAATCAATGTTTTGTATGTCTATCTACAGGTTGCTGATCTTGCCCATAAAATAGTTTGTATATTTGTGTAAGTTTACATTTACACACTTGTGAAAAACAGAATATGAGAGTCTGGTGTATGTCCTAATGCTCCTGAATACTCTAACCCCAAACAGAATTAACCATTTCAGTCCTTCTACTTCTTGTGGTCCTTATAGTACATTACTATACCTGGCATACAACCAGTATTAAAAATATGTAGAACTGTACAGACCACGCTGCATTTTTTGGGGTGAAATTTTGCTGTTAGCTATCATTATTTTACGTCAATTTGCAAATTAGCACTACATAAATGTTCCTCTTAGGAGTCATGGTAGATACCATGTATGCTATGATTATAAGATAATGCTGATTTACTGGCATTTTTGCATTGTGTGTGTGTGTGTATGTGTGTGTGTGTGCATGCGCCCGTGCGTGCGTGCGTGTGTGTGTTTAGATTGCTGTGCATTTTGCCGTTTATCTTATATAGATATATCACTTGCTTTTCCACATGTCCTTCTCTGTGATATGTACTTTTAATGCACAGTTAAATGATGTCATGCCAGATCACTCTAAAAAGCATCTTAACAAATAAATATGTTACAAATTCATACTTTAGTTTTACAGGCTTTTCAGAAATAGGATTATCAGCTTTTAAGAATTGCCCTTTCGGCCACTGGAGGGAGCTACTGTCACAGGTTTGACAGATTCACCTGACTGGTGATGTATTGGCTGCTCTTTGGAACACAATGGAATGGTTTTATTCTAGTGAAATCGCTTGGCTTTCAGTTTGTGTAACAGGTGTAAGGAAGTTGTGCTTTTAGTTGTACATTATTCATACAATATTTTTTTTCTGTTTTTGTAGCATGAAACAAGTATTAGAAAAATGTTATGGCAACATTAACATTTAAAAAAAATTTTTTATTTAAAGTATTATAGAAAAGCCACTTTCTGGTTTTCTGTTTTGATTAAGCTGTCCCCCTCATGTACATCACTGTCAATACTCATCATCCTAATATTTGCCAGCAGAATTCAAGAAATAATGTTTTATTCCAGATTTACATGGCCTTCCAGCCTGACAATAGTTTGAAATGCATTTGGAGGAATAGTACAGTATAGTTGATGATGTACTAATTATTTTCATCAGTTACCAGGCGATTCTGTATCACTGTAGCGCTAATGATATAATAAAAATATGCAGTACACTTGATGATGCAATAATCTTATGCTGGTGTACATAATTTGTACTTACTGCCATGCCAGCGTGCCAGGTAATATGATGGATTCCTGTCAATTGGCCCAGGTTGCTGCAGGATGTAGTAGAGCTGCATTAGAGGGAAAATACTGAAGGTTAGCTCGATACTGAATGTTTGTTTTGTGATTGATTCTGTGTTGCGACATAAACCAAGAGGTACAATCACATGGTCATCATTACAGTTATATGCCTAAATAAAGGGCATGCGAACAAACTATATTAGTATGCTATGGTTGTTTAAAAATATAGGGACAGAACTGCGGGAAAGTGTTGATTTACAGTTTGACAAACTATTTGTAATGATTCGTGACAAAAAAAGAAATGAATGAATTACAAAGCAAGACTGTGTTTGACAAGTGAATTTGGATGGTTGCTGAACTTACTGAAAAAAATATTAATATGAATAAATAAACAGACACTGAAAGACGTGTGGGACAGTGTAGAGTGCGGTTGACTCAGGCCACATATGAATCGCTGCATGCGGGTGGGGGTTCGAGTGCCCCGCCATAGTGCTTAATGTGTTGTGATCCGTATGCTGTCTGTTACCTTCTTTTCCCCCCTGTCTGAATAGAGTGAAAGTGAATAAATAAATATGGCGGCAGGACAGACTCCTTTAAAAAAGTTATCCATCACCTTCCCAGAAGCACAAATTAATCGTCACAGAGATCAACTCAGGTGAAATTGCAGAGGTTGCAACCTCCGTCCTCAGTGGTAGTAATGGATATGCCTGCAACATATCTTTATTATTATTATTATTATTATTATTATTATTATTATTGTAGAAGTGGCTTTATGGAACTATTTAAGTCATTAACTGACATGCACAATTTAAGTGTTGAACTTTTTAAAAAATCTTTATTTTATTTTTTTTTGTTTAAATAAATTACATGGATCCTTTGTTCCAAAACCTAATTTGCTAAAATTGCTGTACATCTAATTTTCATGTTGCGAGACACAAAGCTACTTAGTATACAATCAGCGCAATCAGCAAACAACATATATTTTAGTTTGTCACTTGCAGCTGTTTGGTTTTTAAGTGATCACAACCACTGTTTAATGAATTCATAAAAACATGATTTTGTAACTTTTCCACAGAGCAAGGCAGTGGGGCCTAAGCCCCGTGTAAGCATTACATTAGCACATGGTTGAGGAGTATTTCAGCTGAGCTTCAAAGCGGTATTTCAGTTTTCATACTTCAGTGTCAATAGCAGTGAACAAAGGAATAAGGTTAAGATTTTGTGGAATTTTATCATTTAGGATAAAACCAGTAAATGCATTAAAAAATTCACATTCAGCAGGTGCATTTCTATGTGCAAACTTCTGGCAAGATTTTTGAGAGGGAGCAAGAATGAAACTCACAATTGCTTTTATACTGTGGCCAATTGAATAATTTATCTCACTGGAATACAATTATCCCATTACTAACCTAAAGGAGGCAAAATTCTCGCCCCATGACTAACTCATGGAACATCTCCTGAGGAGTGCTGCAAAACATAGCAAACCATTCTCGAATTCCTGTTCAAAAGATGAAACATTTGAGACGTAAAAGCAATCCGCCCAGTCTGCCCCCACGCTGATGCCCAGGAGGGTCTGCAGCTTTTGGGCTGATGGTGCAGTCAGGGGAGGCAAGACCTCTCTTCCCTGTTCTGTCCGATTTCACACGGCTTGGTCCTCTCAAATGGGACAAGCAAGCGTAACTCAAATCATTTCACGCAAAGTGGATGCAGGTTCTCAAAGTCAGCTCGACCACAACATAGTCATTATGCTAAAGGCAGACAGGAGTGTCACAGAGGAACAAGCTGGTTATACTAACATTATATTAACAGCCTACAATGTAGTACCGATCTTTAAAACCCAATACATCTTTAAAAGAGACAGTTTTATAATAATTCAATTATAAGCATATTGAACATGTGTATAACAAAGCCACTGTGCTGCAAACAAAAATAAAATCCAATCTGTACTGCTGTGAAGAGCTGACAACAAAATAAGTACTGGCATGCTTGAGATGTCTCTGTGACAGTGGGAAAGGCAGGGCTGCTGGATGGTTCATTCAGATAAGGCACCATGCTGTGGTGCATGGATGAGCCCCGCAATCTTGGATCGAATCCCTATTGCGACCCTCGCTGGTCGGGCAGGCGCCCGTGAACTGCATGCCAAAGATGAATATGAGATGTTCTTCCATGCAAACTTGGTTGTGGACTGAGTTGCGAAACCAAGTAGGCTGGTTTTGTTGGATATTTTTATTTTAAAAAAACTGTATTTTGTATTTCTAAAAATATATTTTTAAAACATTTGGAAAGACTCATTGTGTGACTGAAAATAACTGCGCTGTGTGTTTTCCAGTGACCGTGATTCGTATAGAAACTGAACGGTTCGGGCGGCGAAATGACACATGATCATTTCTGATCACCACTCTATGCTGAAATGGTAATATATTGATGTGGACAGAAAGAGAAATTCAAGTTGGTCATCAACAAGCAGCACTTAATGCCGAGAACCTGAATTGGACTGAGAGGATGGTGGGGGGTTGGGTCTGTGTTGGGGGTGGGGGGGGGGGGGGTCAGGGCAGACATACATTAGTGGGAGGGTTCCTTTCTAAGAGCACTTAACTGGCTAAGGATTCAAAGAAGGTAGGGGTGAGTCGGACAAAGAAAGGCCAAGGTAAAAAAAACTAAATTAATAAGCTTGTGTTTCTGCTATTTTAAAAACCACGTAGCAGGCTACTTTCATGCAGAGAGGAATCGCATTATATTGAAATAATCCACGTCCAACAGGGCCCATATGGTTCTGCCATTTTACAGAACAGATTGCTGCAGGGAAGGCCGAGCACTAATCCCCGTGTGTTTTTTCTTTTTTTTTTTTTTTTTTAATCGCACACCAAGCCCAGACCTCTTAGCAGGAACGCGCTGTATCCTGATGGGTCCGCATCTCCTCTGGCCGCCAAAAAAAAAGTCCCGCCGATGACTGGCATCTCCGCTGAGCCCCACGTGACCGCCGCACTTATTGATTCCCCTCCAATGCCTAATTCTATTAATCAGGGCAATTTCCCAGTGGGCAGTGGTTTATTTCTGTCATCAAATGCCTGATGAAATCTTTAGACACCACGTATTAAGGCCAATCACAACAAATAGCTGATAGTGTTAACATGTCACAAGCTGCGAGGAGGCTGCAGTCCCCTCTAATTTGAAAGCAAGTGAAGTGATAATGCAACGAGTCGTCCTTTTGTGTGCGCGCGCATTAATGCCTCTGCCTGAGACCGCAATCGACGCCAAATCGACTCTTTCTAATGGTGTGGGAAGGAGATGAAATTGGGGTTATGTTGAAAATAAAGAGGATTGACTGGCAAACTATAGAGTGACAGCGGCCTTTAATCCATTATTGTTCTTGATGGGGAAGCTTAATGCAGCTTCATTGTAAATTGCATCTGCATTTTATTCATCTCTCGATCCCTCCTTCAGCCTTTCTCCCTATGCACCCGCTGTTACTTTGAGAGCGGTTCAGCATTAGGTGTAGTAGCCTATCTTAACGGGTTTTCTTATTGATTTGGTTTTCCTCACATGATCTTTCGTGTATGTGTTGTTAAATGCCTTCTGTTTATTTAAATTTACGCAAACTATCACTGGACAAGGGTTAAATCGGCATGGCCCTACTGTAAACCTACCGATTTAAAGAATCGTGCGTAATCACTTAGTGACAGCGGAAGACATGATGTGTATAAAATATGGGCAATTACGTGGTTTTAGCACACATACATCAACTTCCGATATTTTCAGAACAGGCATGTCAGTCAAAAGTAGTCAAACGAGGCATTCCTGCCTACAAATAATTTCCACACAACTGATTCATCACATTTTTACCAAGGTGAAAAACTTTTGATTGTTAATCAAAGTTAGCTGCTGTTAACTTTGATCAACACATTGGTGACATTCTCCTTTCATTTAATCTAATTTAAGAGCATGAGCGAACAGCAAAGTTGATGCCAAGCAATGCGGTATGCCGACAGCTTAACTGAACAGCCTCACTGCTAACTCTAGTGTCAACCGTCTTCCGTCATAGCCTAGACTACTTATTTAAGATCCTTCTCAATCCAAAATGTTTTCTGTGTCACGACTACCATCCATATTGATTTGGCCGCCCAAAAGATTCAGTTTCTATATAGTTGTTTTGTTTCGTTTTTTAAAGATGTTATTCATGATCATTCTTGCTTCTCCATATACACAGATGATTTGCAATAAAATTCCCTTAGGTGAGTCTATCTGCCCAACGGTATTCCAATATCACGGCAATTAGAATCGGAAATAGAAAGACGTCTTCCCCCGTACACTGCACTATGAGTTCCAATCAAGCGGCTAGATGGATGGCAAGGAAACGATTTATTACTACATTAAGAAATGTATGGCTTATGTTGGTTTGGGTGTATGTTATTTGTAGCTCGGCCTCTGATTTTCAATGCATACCCTATTCCCCGTCTGCCTGGCAAGAGCTACCGCAGTAATAACCACTTGCTTATACATCACAACAAATCACAGAAAACCCGAGAATAAAAACAATCAAACAAGAACCGGCTTTGCGCTTCATTGCTATGCATATGCTGAGTGTTCCAACTACCTTCTTGGTACTGGGGGACATTCGAAATGATCAAATAAAGGAAGAAAGAACGAAATATGCACGGGTCGTGCTCCTAATTTCAACGTACACAGTTCTGCATTTGGGGGAAAATCTGCTCGCATTTCGCAGAGTTTCTCCGCCACAGATCCGCGCTGTGTGAAGGCAACAGCTGTTCATTTTGTGTTGCCTCCACCTCTGTTGACCCCATTTTCCTCGGCACGGTGACAAAGATGGAGGAGAAATTAGTTTTATTACTTGCTCCTGCCGCAGTCCGTCTCTCTGTGATTCCGCCCATATTCTGTCCATTACGATGCCCCTCTCTCTGATTAGCTTCCACACACTCGCTAACATGCCAAACCACTGCTTCACTTAGGCTCCGAAAGCACCAGACTGCAATGGGGGAAAATAAAGACTTCTCCATTACAGAGCGTTCTCGCGCAGCACCGGCTTTTATTATTTTATTTTTTAAAATTTGGATATCCCTTTATTTTCCGGCTCCTTCAGTTACTGTGATTTTGCATACTCACGGGACAAAGGGCAAAGGTTAAAATTCGTATAAAATGTGATTTGTGATTTTCCCAGAATATTTCCTGATGAATAATAATGATATTACCACTACTACTGCTGCTACTACTACTGCTACTACTACTATTATTATTATTATTATTATTATTATTATTATTATTATTATTATTATCACTATTATTTATAAAGTTATCGTTTTCATCATAATAGTGATAATAATCATCATCACAATCATAATCACAGTCATATGCTTAATGAAAGCAACCTCAAGGGGCTGTTGGGGTGCTCATTCCATGTAGTTAATTGGCGATTGCGTCGCAGAGGGTATGGGAGGGTTCAGACGTGTCGGGGTCCGCGTTTCATCGCTCTTCAGCGACCCCGGCAGATCAATCGGGCACCATAGACTGGGTGCCAAAGCCGCATATGAACGACTGAAAGGCTTTAAAGTCGATACATTATTTTTATGTATATAGTAATATAGTGACTATATATATGACCCCTATTGTGTATTGTGTATTTCATTTTTTGTCAATTATATATATATATATATATATATATATACACACACACACACACATACAGACGGGCCACAGAGCCACAGAGCATGATAGGATGTTAATTGCTTAATCGTATCATGCACTACACCTGCATGAAAGCATCTGCAAATTTCACTGCTGAAGAGCGAGTCATTCTCCCATCAAAATATGAAGAGAACAGAAGACCCATCAAGCAAAAAGGCAACACAGTTGCTGCTGTTAAGGCTCGAGAGGACTGCTGGAAGAAAAACCGTGTCAATGTTCAAGTATGCGGTTTATCTCCATCCCATCCCTCATTGATGGTAAAGAACACTATTTTGTCTTCAGTCTTATTAGCATACATGATCTCCATGAGAAATTAATTATGGGCTTAGCAATAATTGTGCCCATCCTTCTGGCTGTAACCCCAGCAGTGCCAAGAGGCATTGACAGCAGGTCAGGGGTAAATACAAGAACATAATTCAAAATGATGAAAGCATCATTGTGCACTTCACAATAAAGTGAAACTTTCCATTGGCAATACTTCGACCCTGTGGCTTAAGGCTGTGGCTTATTGTCTTCTATTTATGATTCAGTGACGACTGTTATGGTAACTAGCTGTGGTCCTACACAAACGACTTTGCTTTTTTGGTTAACAATATCTGTTATTGTTATAACACAGGTTGGCCCATAATGGAGAGGGTCTAAGACTCCACCCCTGGTGCTGGAAGCTCCAAACAGGGCCCTTTCTTACAGGGTATGCGTGAGTAATGCTCAACAACTGGGATACTGGTACAGTTATTCCTCCCTCATTTACAGTCCAAGGGATTACTGTGGTGCTTCTGGAGCTGCCAGCACAAGTGCCATCAAATCAACAGACAGAGGTGCCTGTTAAAGCAGATGGTTTTTTACTCTGGAATTTCCAGTGTTTTCTGGTCATATGAATTTATTCTATACAGTACACTCAAATCTGCTCTCAGTTGGAGGTTAATGGTGAGTGACACAGTGTGCCATGGAACAGCGCAAACACATCAAGTGGTTCTTTAAGACCAAGAGATACAGTGTGAATGGCATGGCAGACCATGTTTGTGGATGTTCTCTGCATCACCGACATGTATTAGCCACAGAGCAAGACATACAGCCTACAGCACAGTCAGGGGGCAGATTTGTCTTGTTGCCCTGGCCACATATGGGTCAAGAAGCCTGAACAGATTCCCTTGGTGGAAAATCATTATATTCCAGGAATGACAGCGGATTCTGATGGTTCCTAAATACTCCCCTAAAGCCCCTTTTACGATCGCTGCACTGATGTCAACAGGATCCTCCAAGAATGCATGTATCATCTTTCTAGTGAGCTGATTGGTTGGGGGCGGTGTCTTTATATAACACTAACCTGAACAAAAACTGCACCGGAGCAGGTTAGCTCTGCAGCATAAATCATCGTGGGGATTTAGCCCAGTCAAAAGAAACTATTTTTGTGATACCAGAAACCCACTTAGCTTGCTTTGTGATACAGGCCCCCAGTCCAGGACAGGTTACGTTCAGGCTAGAAGATTGAAACATATAAAGCAGTGGTTCTCAAACTTGGTCCTGGGGGCCTCTATGTATGCTGGTTTTCATTCCAGACACAATTACAATACTAGAATTTTAGCAAGCTGTTAATTTTTCTAGAGCAGGGGTCCCCAATCTTATCCAGAAAGGGCCAGTGTGGGTGTCAGCTTTTGTTTCAACTAAGCAGAAACACACCTGATTCTGCTAATCAACCACTAGTCTTTGCTAAGCACCATGATGAGTACAATGACATGACGAAAATTCTAGTCCTCATGTTGACAAGCACCAATAACAGACTCCAAAGGCAATCAAAAGCCATGAATCAAGACTAAATACAAGACTAGAAAGCTTTCTTATACCTGCATTAAGGAAGCAATTGAACGCACCAGATTTATCAAAAAAAATCTGTAAAGCCATTTATTCCAAGCATTATGGTACCTTGAGATTGGGGTGGGGGGGATGTGTATGAAAAGCACTGTAATTTCTATTTGATGAAACCAAATATATTGTTTAATAAAGACTGAGAATCTGCACTTTAACCAGTTGTTTGAGTACTAATCTGCAATTACAGAGTACAGAGCCAAATCAAGAAAAAATATCCCCAAAATGTCCCAAACATTATGGAGTTCACTGTATCTAAAAGCTTTTCTTCAAGCATCAAGCTTGTATTTATTTGATTTATTTCAGTACTGTCGTCATTGAACCCCATTTACCTACATGTCTAATTATGTACAATGTAATTGAAAACAATCATACACATTTTCCATTGTTCCTTTTGACAAAAAGAAAACAGTTTTCCAAGTAATGTTTTGAAAGAACCAAATGATTCTGTCCAGAAGAACAGTAAATTCAAATGCATGCAGAAATGTGTGTGATTCCTTTAAATGAATGTTTTCAGTATTATAAAGAGGCTTTAGAATTGGTGAGCATATTTTAATCTACCAAAATAACACTTTTCTCAAATTATACTTTTATTTAGTAACAAAAAATGTCACAAAATTTCACGCTCCTTTTTTCAGTACTTCAAAGTGGTGCAAAGGGAAGCACCGCAGAATCATCTCCATTGTGTTTTTATGAGATTTGTCAATGTACTTTCACCCTTCCCAGAATCTTTTATGATCCATCAGACACTTCAATCTGCACTTTGAACTGACAATTTTTTGATTGGGTTCAAATCTGGAGACTGAAATGGGCTTTTCAAAACAGTAAGTCTTTGATCAGTTAATAATTTTATTTTGGACTGTGAGGGACAACTTTGGGAATCATTGCTTTGATAAAAGATCCATTAACAACCGAGTTTGTGCTTCCTGCCAGAGAGAACCACGTTTTCACTAAAATGTCTTGGTACTTGCTGTAGGTCATGATTCCATTGAGCTGAATATGACTCCAAGGAACAGTATATGCAAAGCAACAACCACCAGATGGTTTCATCTTTTTTTTTTGGTTTCATCTGCCGATAACGCTCAAGTTCCAGTGACATTTAGTGAAATACAGATATTTATCTTGCCCACAGTAGAGGGTATTTCCTGACAGGGATTTTTTACCCCCTCTGCTGGATTTTTCTGGCTTCAGGCTTGGTCTTAACTCATTTTTCCTATTTCTTGTTTTTATGTAAAGCCTTTCTGTGATGGTGTCTCTGTAAAATCAAATTGAATAGAAGCAAAATTGAATTTAACTTAATTGCATTGTTTAAAATAATATAATTTTTAAAATGTTTGCGTAAAAATGTTGCTCATTACCTGTATTGTTTATTTTGTATAGCCTTCTTTGTTCATCTTTAGCAAGGGTGTGAATAATTTAGGAGGACTCTATATATATTTTCGTTTTTTAGTGAAAGATTTTAGGAAACGCCAAGTCTTGTAAAATATTTTCTGGCACACAATAGCCACCGAAGATATATTGATTGTGTGCTGATTTAAAAAGTACCTGAAACAGCGAGCCTCTAATCCTGAGAGTCTTTTAGAAATCAACTGGTCAGACAAATGGGGCCTTTTAACAGAGTATAATGCGTTTTTAAATTTTTTGATTGAAGGGGAGCAGGATGTCCTCCACAGGTACCCATACAAACTGGTTCAGCATGCTGTGAAGGGGTCCATTTGGGCTCCATTTTCCAATTCTTTATTATCTGCATCCAAAGTCACGCTGAGTGGCTGAATAGGGTTGGAGGAAACTTTAGTCTAGCTGAGTCTAAGTCTGTATTTTCTGGGCTTTTAAATGTTCTAATTGCTAGCATAGCCATTCTTTTTGTTTCATTGTTATTTTCTTGTGTTCATCAGTTTTTCCCCCTAACAGTACATATATGAACGATACAGAATAAAAGAGAGTAGTTATGTAAATGTACATTCATGTTGAAACACAGTGATACACCATATTGGGCATTTTGTGCTTAGAATTAACCTCTATTGAAAACTTTCTGAATTTTTCTTTTTATTGGATACTTTATTTATTAAAGTGATGTTTTGATTATAAAGCAGTGCTCTATAACTTATGAAAAAAATACACACTTACACACACAGACATATATATATATATATATATATATATATATATATATAATTTATCAGATCTATTTTTTAAATAGTATACACACACGACTAACAAAGACACATTTTTCAAACAATTTCCATGTTCAAATAAAATGCAGTTTTCCACATAGAAGCTGCAAGTACCGTGGTCGCCTGGTCCACAGTACTTCTGCCTTGCATAAAGCATGACCACATTCAGCAAAAATAATGATTTAAGTAAAATATACAGAGGGGACAGGTTTTAAATCATTAGTGCGGACTGACAAATGTCTAATACTATTAAGGCCTGCATGGTACCCTGTTGTGACACACAAAAGAAGGGTCCAAATTACAGGTTAAATTGTGCTCCCAGGAAAATTTGAACATATATGGAGCCACTTCAGATTAATAAACTCTGCGTGCATTTGTAAACAACTCATCTTTTTAAGACTCCATTAGGAAGTTGAGTGAAAAACATGCAGTGGTAAAACAGAGAGTCAATAGACATTTAATGATGAAGTCCAGACTGCACAGGCTGCACTGGAGGGGATAATTAAAGAGATTGCCTCACAAGCACACTAATTACTGACTGTTGGCCCTGATTCTCCGTAAAGTGGCAAATTTGTGCTTAAGCCGGCATCCTTTCATGATTGACGGCAGAGCAACTTCTGGATAAAATACAAATGCACACTTAGTTATGCAGTAACTGCAGGTTATATTTACAAATGGGAAACAAGTTGCCAATTAATGTGACTGATAATTAGGTTTTCTTTTATTGCCATGTCAGAGAGCAATGAATGTAACAAGCCACTTCAACTGAACGAAGGGAACATGGAAAGAAAATCTGTCAAAGCGATTTCCTGCACAAAGACATAACAAAATGCATCAGTAACTCATAGTCCAAAAGGTCGTAAGACTACTATTCAACTTGCAGTAATAGTAATGCTAATAATTATCATTTTTATTTTAGGATTATGATTACTAGAAAATGGTAACAAATTCACAATATTGTTCAGCAATCCCATCTAGTTGTCTGACAATGTTTGAAAAACAGAAATACTTAATTGTTCTAAGGCTCATGCCAGGACATGTGCACATAAGGCATTTTAAACATCAGGTGTGTGGTGGCCACAGACTGGTAACATAGTACATAAATTTAAATCACACAATCCTTTTAAACTTCTGTTCTACCTGCTTATTGTCCACCATCACTGCTCCAGCGCCGTCCCTCTACGGGTTCCAGCCCACACCATCAGGCAACCTGGAGGCCTGGAGGCATCACCCCACCCCTCTGAACTGCATACTACAAAATGTCTCTCTGCTTGGATTGCCTATTTTACCAGCTAGTTTAAAGACCTCAGACTGTAACTTGCCCAGTCTATTTTATCTTTTGCTATGATAGATCCCTCATTACATTTATGTTACCAATCATTCTATCTTCTAACTATAACACCAGGCCGGACAGCCGAGAATGGGCTCCCCCTCTCTAACTGGGCTCCTCCTGAGATTTCTTCCCATTGGGGAGTTTTTTCTCAACACTTTGAGTGTTTTTCTTCCCACTGCAGACTTTTTATTTTTTAACCTCAATTGCTTACTTTTTGGGGGTTCAGGCCTGGTTTTTGCCTAGTTTTCCTTTCTTTGTGACAGTGTCTCAGTAAAAAGCTTGATGGAAATAAAATTGAAATGAATTGAACTGAATCAATCTTTTTGAATAATGTTATGATCCACCACCGCCAGAGACACTGCTGAATGCAACAGGTCTACGCATATGGTGTAGCAAACTTGCTGCCATCTCTTTAATTCAATAACACTACAAAATGATGCTGTATTATGTAACTGTGTACATAATACCAGTTATCACATAATGAGTCAATCTTAACCGCAAGCAATAAACTATATAAAATTTGCTTTCGTTTCGTACCAGCATTGCCATCTGAAGTTGACGACCTTCAGTATGCACTTATTGTACGTAGCTTTGGATACAAGCATCTGCCAAATAAAATATAATGAAATGTAAAAAGTACCAGTCATGAAAAACCTTTCATACATATGTATAAAATTAGCTTCATTTCATCTTTTCATGCACCAATAACAGAAATTTTAACCATTAACTTACTATTATTACATTTATTGGCAGCAATTGATTCCTTCAGCAAGATGACCATGCGCATTAGCAACGTTCTATTCAAGACACTTCAACCAATGTTTAAAGGGAATGGTAATAATATTAATGTTAAAGCTGAAAGCTCACAGATCTTGAGATTTAATCCAATGTCCCCTGATTTAATCCTGAAGACACAATTTCAAATATTAGACTAAGGCAATTTTTTCCCTGACTGACAGACTTTTCCTGCCTGACTTGTTGCATCAGCATGTAAATGATCTGGCTTCTCAAAAAAGGTGCTTAAAGAATAGTAATTCTACTGTTTGTCACATATTATTTTTTGACTGACTTTAACAAAAAAAGTAGCATGTCACTTCTCTTCACTGTCTATTTAAGACAGCCTTGCACACCTGCTTCAAGTGAACCTAAATCCACCAGACAAAAAAGCATAGCTAGCAATAACGCCACATCCCAAACACTGCCATTACACATTCATGTGTGAGTTCATGTTCATTCCCCTTTTTAAAATGCCCGTTGTTCCCATTGTGCTTCCTGCTCCCCCCCCCCCCCCCCCCTCCGCCACCCCCCCCCCCCCCCCAACATTACAATATTTGCTTGTGAGCTGAAAATCCAGGCGTGATTGAGCAGAGGTTTTAGGAGACAGAGGGTGCTGGCGGGGAGGCAGGAAGGAGTGGCATTGATCCGCTTTTTACACGCTTTTCCCACCTTCGCCGCTTAATCCTCCCAATGTGAGGCCTTGTTCTTCCTGGGTCCTTGGTTTGAATGCAGGGGTTACGTCGATGTTTGCCTGCCCCTGTGCACATCCTGTCAAAAAGCAGCAAAGATCCCGAGCCACCACCCACCCGCCCCCCCTCCCCTCACCCCCCCAGAGCGGGATCTGTGTTCGCTCGTCACAAAACAGCGGTATTCAGACAGGCGCTGTGCGTTCTGACCCGTGAAGACCTTTCCTTTTTAGCAGCAACAAAAGTGTGAGTGAAAGAGGCAGGAGCTCACGCCCATTTGAATTAACTGTGTGTGCTCTCTTTTGGAGAACACTTCATTGATACTCTCTAAGGCGAATACCTCAGTAACAGTTGTGTAACATAAACAGTACTGGAGTCATTGCAACAAAGTTAATGCCGAAAACAATAATTATCAGCAATTGTCATTATATATATAGTGTGTGTATATATATATATATATATATATATAGGCTGTGTGTGTGTTTACAAGAACTTTCAAATAATATTATGATTATGATGGGGAGGATTATTATTATAATTATTGTTGTATAAATTCTAATCTAATTCTACCTTTGTGGTTGATATCAGCTTTTCATCTTTTATTGTAAATCAACTGCTATGCAGTTGTCTTTATCAACAGTCTATATTGTTGCCACTTACGTGCATGCCTTCTACAAGCTACCACAAACTATATTTCCTGCATAAACCACTCAAGTGAGGAGATGTGCTGGTTATTTCCTGGACCGCAGTACATATGACTAAAGTATCTCCCAACATATCATTGGATTTTAAGCTATGCAGTTGTCTGTATCAACAGTCTATATTGCTGCCACTTATGTGCATGCCTTATTCAAGCTATTACAAACTATATTTCCTGCATAAACCACTCAAGTGAGGAGATGTGCTGGCTATTTCCTGGACTGCAGTACATATGACTAAAGTATCTCCCAACATATCATTGGATTTTAAGCTATGCAGTTGTCTGTATCAACAGTCTATATTGCTGCCACTTATGTGCATGCCTTATTCAAGCTATTACAAACTATATTTCCTGCATAAACCACTCAAGTGAGGAGATGTGCTGGCTATTTCCTGGACTGCAGTACATATGACTAAAGTATCTCCCAACATATCATTGGATTTTAAGCTATGCAGTTGTCTGTATCAACAGTCTATATTGCTGCCACTTACGTGCATCCCTTATTCAAGCTATTACAAACTATATTTCCTGCATAAACCACTCAAGTGAGGAGATGTGCTGGCTATTTCCTGGACTGCAGTACATATGACTAAAGTATCTCCCAACATATCATTGGATTTTAAGCCACATCCGGCTGTTTTCCAATCCATGTTTGTAATATATTTCGAACTCTTTTCAAAGCAGGGGAGAGTTTTCAAAAGCTGCGAGCTGCAGTGTCCCCAGACGTGAATGAAAGGTCACGTATCTTTGCACCGTGCACACAATGAAAAGGCCACTGGAGTAGCGAGCTTTTCCGCAACGAGTCTGCGAAACCCTTTTCTTCTTTACTTCCCCTGTGGATTATACCACTCCCTTGCGGGAGCTGGGAATCTCTACTTCCCTCTGCCTCGGCAGATGAGGATGTGGCGCCTTATTTTTCTTGCTCACTTAGGGGTGTAAAATAACCAGCGAGAACTCAATTAGCAACATATCTGCCCAGCGAGCGGAGGGCTTGTTCGGGTTTTCCGCCCGTTGTGATGCTAAGAGACTACAGAGTGGCATCTGCCCCCACGCAGATTTGCATAATTGAGTTTGACTCCCGCAATTACAAGGTAACAATGTCTTTTGATTGCATGCTCCGCAAAGCCCCCCGGCAGTCACACTGTACCCTTGTCTGCTGTCGGCCGGTCCTCCCGTTCGGGGGTGTGCCAGCAGTGGACGTTGGTTAAGCAGCAGTTATTGAGTCTTGATAGGACCCCAGGAGACCACGGAGGCAACAATGGCGGAATTAATGGGCAAGGTGCAATGGAGATGTCAGCACCCCGGGGGGGGGGGGGGGGGGGGCATGCTTTAAGTAGGCTCCATGGCTAAAGCAATAGTGCCCGCTACTTTTTAGTTTTTTCCCGAGGAATCTGTTCCTTTTTATTTACTTTTCGTTTATGGTCTATATATTTTTAATGGTTAAATTTTATTTACAGTACAGTTGTTTTTGAGTAGCTTATGTGATACGGCTTATTAATTTAAGATCTCAATTTTCTTTGTGGTATCTGCCTCTTGTCATGTTTTCATAGCATTATGCTTTTTTCCAAAGATGTTCCCCAAGCTTGATTCCATAGCCGTTTTATTTTTTTTGCATAGGCCTGCAAATTTTCTCCATTAGAATTATTTTGTTTTTGCAGTGGCTATTCAAATGTAGCTTCAATTTTTTCATTTTAACTTTGTATTAAAATTTTATTCTGCCACGTAGGCTCTTGAAAATCATCTATGATTAGAACAGCCGCTGAGTCACAATCCTAACGACAGCAATTACAGCAATGATCGTGATGACAATCATGGCACCATTATTACTATGACTGCTTATTATTATTCAGATTATTTCCATTATTCTGACAAAGACAACAATGCTGATGATTATTATTAAATTAATTACTCATTGTTAACTAATACGAGACCTCCCACTGTTTGTGTTCAGTTGAGCGTTCAGCATCATTTATCCTATTTTCACACACTCTACTACTGTTAATATCCTGTCAGAATCACTGCTGGTTTTAGTAAGTCTGACTGTTTTTGTGTAACTATGAGCACCTATACAGGGCTAATGCTAATGGATTCTGGACTTGGGAAGTCCATGACACCATCCTGCTGGTGTTCAGAAAAGTGTGTTCATGTTTTTTTTTTTTTTGTCATGTAGCAGGCCAATTTTATCTACTTGGTGGAGCGCAGTTTTGACCCCAGAATACAACCAGGGACATTGGACTAGTCAGATTGATGCTGGCAACTTAAGAAAAAAGCTGAATTTATGAATTTAGCAAAAGCACTTTCTGCAAACAACACATTTATCTGCAGACTGAAAGTAACCATTATAGATGTTTTTAATCAAACATAATACTAATATGTTTGAGTCATCACATCATAAAAAACAAACAATGAAGTATGAGGAAAAAACACATTCCACAATCCAAAAACATGCTAGCCAATGACTAAATTGATCTGAGAATTTTTTTTTAAATGCTGAAGACGTACTACCAAAGTGGGTCTAGTACAAAATGTTAACTGCCAAAGCAAGCAATATAACACCCACTTAAACAGCTAGAATTTCTGATTCAGAAATGATTAGCACATGAAAGGCAAGAACACATGTTGCATTTTTCAATGATTGTATATGAATGAAAAAAGACAGCCAACAGTGCAGCATAGAGGACAGGGAGCTTTACTTCACATTGTACTCACAATGAAACAAGGTCAATTGTAATGGCCGTGACCATGCTGCATTCAGTACTTACGGGACCCTGACAAAACAGATATGAATATTAGTACAAAGACTAAACATATATCAGTTTATTCTACTAACAAATCACACAGTGTATCCTAGACAAGATCATCCTGTCTTGATTTCCTTGATAATTAGTAATTACCAACTGATAGATCAGTGGTCAATCTGATCATCCCTCTTACTATCCATAAGTTAAGTCCTGTAAAACTTCATTGTAAATGTTATACTATAGAACACTGTATGACAACAACAAATTATTTTTTGGCGCTAACCTAAATCGTTTGTAATATCTACATGAAAATATAATTTCCCTGCTTTTACATAAATGTGTTGCACTTTATTTCACGTTACATGTTTTGTTTTTTGTTGGCCATCTGCCTTCAAATCAATAACTACATTTGATCCATAATATGCAGCAATATTTACGATTTTACCACACGCTGCTATTCCAGAGTTAGCACTGCTTACTTTCCCAGAGTTCTGCACAACACAGCAAGAATAAGAACAAGAATTAGTGAAATAAGTGTTGAATTACGCATACAAGTTTAAGTGTAACAGTACTACACTGTTTACCAATCACCTTCATGTAGATAGTTGTTCAGCTGAGTGGGAATTAGCTCTGTGGACGAGTTTTCTATGTGTGGATATGACTCCCCTCGCATAACAGTTCTTGAAGGCATCCCAAACTGTAACTAGAAATGGTACTTCTGATATAATGTCAGCCTCCACCAGACCTGTAATCTCATTTAAATACTACACCGAGGTTGCACAGATGAAAATTGTGTAAAACTGCCTCGATTGAGTATTTTCTATAAGGGTTTTTGTAATTGTAATTTAAAAAATAAGCTTGCTTTATGGAGTTTCTGTTAAATCTAACAAACGTCTTGCTTTCTGAAACTGGTTTAAAATGAGCTTGATTACTTTCAAAGGTCTTCACTCAATCTTGATCTTGACAACCAACGTAATAGTTTTTTGAAGGCAAACAATCATGTAAAATTTAAAGGGGAGGTATATCTCTGTGTCCAGACTCCAGAATTATGAAAACCTTTGCCAAAACATGTCAGAGTCATGTAGTCAAGACTCTCAAACCTGTGGTATTAAAAATGACCTTGGACTAGTTTTGGAGAGGTCAAGGCCATGGTTGTACAAAGAAAATATTGAGAGCATTTGGCTGGGGTGCTGTGCACATAATCTGTTAATCTTACTCACAGCGTGTAGCTGTTCAGCATTTGTTTTTAGAGTCCCCTTTTTTGTACATACTGTGTTCTGAAAAGAATTCAATTAACTCTTATGGAAATAGAATATAAAGTGTACTGCGAATATGTGGCCTTGTTGAAAATCTAATGATAAATATATTTGATGGAAATTTATTCTTATATATAGCCATTTCAGGTAGTACCAATATTTAACCATCTAGTGTTACAATATCTTGAATAATATATTTAATTTCAGTACATTTCCAGTGTATTCCATCTTTATAATGGAACAAAAACCTTTTTTTTCTTGAGATTATAATGATAGCAGCCTCATTTGTGTCCCAAGGCAATGTTATATTCAAATGAGATTTTGCAGATCCATGTTTATCATCATGGCTCAGCAAAAAAGGGTGTGGTGACATGGTCAGAACATCAGCACCTTTATGTGCACACAATAAAACAAGAAACAGTTTTTCTTTCCTGGCTGGCCTTCTGGAGTGTGGGCAGGAACAGGTAGACCTTTTGCACACCTTCCCATCAATCATGTTTAACCATAATAATGTGTCCAATCTGGCTCTTCAGAATCAGTCACATCAAATAGCAGCAACAGCGGAGAGCACAAAAAGAGAGCTGGCTTTCCACTGATATAATTTGTACCCGTAAATTACGAAACAGAGAAAGGAATAATGTGTGAGTCAAGTTTAGTGACAGAGAAAATGGAAAAATTTAGGGCTGTGAGACACCTTAATGGATATCCTTGCAGCAGAGAGAAAATGGGACACAGTAATGTGTCCCTAATGTCTACCAGCAGTGTTTCAAAGAATCTGTTGGGAGAAATGTCTCCCGCCATTTCTATAAGCAATCACTTAATGGGAGCTGTAAGTCTCGACAAAATGGATGTGTGCTGATCTATTTTCAGGGTTTTTGAACAGATGGAATGAATCTTCGCTCTCCTGAAAAATGGGAGAGGAAAAAAAATGCGGAAAAAAATTTTCTCTCTCTCTTTCTTGCTCGCTCTCTCGCTTTCTCTCCTCTCTCCGGTGCCTCCGATGTTTGTCTGCCACTAAAGTGCAGACACTGACAGGAATTTCAATTATTTAATTATGGAGGAAATGAAAAGACTTAAGTGTTGTGATTTCTGCAGTCTTTCATGGATCAATCTAATGTATGCTCACATTGGAAATGAAGCAGAATAGGACAAGGCAAAGTGAAGCAGCGTCTCCTTAAATCACGCAATTAAAACGGCAAATTAGTTTCTTGATATATTCATTTAAGTGGTTAAGTGGAGGGGTTCTTTTTTCCATGAACATAGTGCAGCCTGAAAGAGGTGGAGGGACAGAGAAGGAGGGGGAACATCGTCTGTGTGCTCTTTTGATTAAGGCTACTGGTTAAATGCCGAGAACAAATACTGAAAGTGCCTGTGGCACAAATTAGACATCCGTAGCTTCCCGAATGAAATTCAAAAGAGTTGATTTAAGCATTTAGTGGGGATGTGCCTGGTGACTTAAAGGATTCAGAAACACTTCAGCAGCAGCATTCATTAAGTTTTAGGAAACCGTGACTGGAGCAGGTTTGTGCAGAGCGTTACTCAGGGAGAGCGGTGCAGACAAAGAGGGCGCACCGTCAATAGAATGAGCTGCGTCAAAGTGACATTCTCTTCGACCTTGAAATAATCAAATGACTGCCTCACTACAGAGTAAATATCCAGTACATAGTGACCTGTGGTTGAAGCATAACACTTTACTATTAATTTTGTAGTAATTTTTATGAATACGGTATACTGTCATGTTGTTCAATATAGCATGTGGAATTACTGAGTAAGAGGCCTATTATTTCCAATATACATGAAATATATGATTTAGGGGCTGAATCCCGCATTAGTGGCAGAAGCTCTGTATCATTATTTTAATGGTACTGATGCGTGTGAGGGGTGGGGAGCAACATACCCCAGAAAAGAAGTGGCTTGGGATGATATGCAATCATATCCCGTGTTTATGGTCACTAGAAAGATGTAGATCTTTAAAGCATTCGAATGTGAGCACTCTCACAGTTTTGTGCTTGCTGAGATAAAAGCCAGCCATGCTTTTATCTGCAGAAAGCGGGAACAGGCAGAGATGAAGGTTTAAGCGAGGAAGGTGGAGGAAAGAAGGAAAGTCTGCCATGGCTTTGGGGTGATTAGCCAAAGGAGGCGCTAGCAACAGCCAGTGATATAGGAATCTATCAGCTGCACAGACACCAGACAAGAAAAATCGGGCCTTGAGATCAAGTCAGACAAGCCAGAAGAGGATGAAGAGGATGAGGAAGCACAATGTATGAGCCATTACTGATAGCAGTTGAGGTGTGCAACCAAAAGCTTTGGGGTTCAGTTCTACAGTGAGGCACTTCTGTTACCGGGTGCTCAGTATTAAACACCTCAATACCAAGCTGTTCAAAGGGGCATGGCGAGAACTATGCAAAAAGCCTATGCGAGGGCATCCACGAAGTGAATGGATAAAGCGATTTCATTGCCAAATGTATCTTCTTTGCAAGGCTGTGTCTTATTTGATACAACTTCATAACCGTTTTATCCCCAGTCCACCTACCTCTGTCCTTTTATATTCATATTTTATTCCTTTGTGTGATAGGCTACAATAATATTCCTTTCTCTATAGACATGTTACAACTGTCCCCTTGGACATGAAGGCATGTACATTACAGGTCTAGCTACCAAATGACATGTTAATGGAGTATTTATACATGAAGACAAAATCTAAAAGACAGAGAATATGGTAGACTCATTCAGTCTGTATGAAAATGTCCTCATCTTTTGGCCAGCCCAGCCTTCCGGCCACTTCTATGGGCCTGGCCCATTATTTCCTCCCTATATTTTATAGGAGCAGTTTGTTCCATTACAAATGTAAAACTTAACAAATACAAACAAGCATTATCTTCTCTCAGGCAATACAATTTAGAGGTTGGTTTTACACAAGCAGGTGTTGAAACCCCTGATGTAGCACGCAGCATGGTGGATGACATACTGTCATGCCATTAACTCCTCTGAGGACATAATCAAGGAAAATGTCTTAAAGTCAGGCCGTAACCCCCAGCATACACTTGCAAACTATCAAGGATCTACAATATCACACAAAACATCAAGCAAACAGTATCCTTTTCTGAGTTTTCTGCTGCTATAACATGTCCCAAAAACTCCACGTCTCCTCAACTCTTCCTCTTCCTTCAGGTGATGTCACACCTTTATCTCTTTGAAAGGAAGTAATGCAATCATGCTGGAAAACATGATCAAAATAAATCACCAAGGGTACAGTCCAATCACTTGCCTTCACTCCTTGCATCTCTTATGACGCGAAGGAGGGACGCAAGGACGAGATACGAGGATGGAGGAATCAAGGCAATATCTATTAGGCAAATAAAAGGTCCTCACTCAGGCAAACATCAGTTTGAATCAACATCAATGTGGCAGATGAGGAGAGGCTGTGTCCAAATCAGTGCACTTGCCTGCTATTGAGTAGGCTTGTTGAGTTCGCTGGATGAGAAAGTTGTTAGACGGAGAAAATTTTCTCAAAACGTAGTGCACCTAAAATCCCAGGATGATATACAGCACTTATTTCAGGGGTTTCGCTGAGTATATTCAGGACTATACTATTGAGGAAGTAAATAACAATTTTGGTCCCATAAATATGATGTGCTGCTTTGCTTTAAAAAACAAGCTTCAACAACTACAACAACACATGAGCATCACTGCAAAGGCATATTACAACGCATCCACAGTACAGTTGGAAAATAGAATTGCGGATATTTCGCATACTGCTCATTGTGTACTAAAAAATATGCACTAAAGTAGGCAGTGTGCTGAGTAGACTGTACATGGAGGCTGTAGTAGGAGTAGTAGACCATCAGTAGGAGGCTGATTCGGACATAGCCACGGATCCATACACGTGGATCATATATACGCATCATGTGTTCTGAAAAAACATAATGTGTATATATGAAAAAAAGGCTTCCACATAGGTTGAACTTGTATATCCTCACTGAAGCCTTCTCCATGAGCCTCCTTGCTCCTCCAAGGAGTATTTAATGAATCGGACTGTGTCCAATTCAGCCTCCTAACTACTGTGGCCTAAAAGTATGTACTAGTCACAAAGCATAATACGTACTGTTCCGTGCATATTTTTAGTATGTGGTGGGCAATATGCAAAAATGTACTGTGGTAGTATTGTATGATGTTCCACCCTTGCAGTGATGCTCACGTGTCATTGTTGTTGTTGTCGAAGAAAAACATCAGTAAAGCTGCAGCTTGTAACATGTCATATTTATGGGACCAAAATGGTCATTTACTTCTGAAAAAGCATGCTCCCGAATATAAATCATCCCAGGATTTTAAGCACTACACTTTGACAAAACTTTCCCTACTTAACTTTCTCATCCAGAGTAGTGAACAACTACAGTATACTCAATAGCAGGCAAGTGTGCTGATTCGGACACAGCTTTGGAATGTCCTTAAAGATGATCCCAAAGTGTGTGCGTGCATGTTCGAGAGATACATTAGACCTCCAGCTTATCTCAATGTAAATACATGAACTTCTAACATTAAAGTTTGTGGACTCATTTCTCCGCTCCTTTAAGCAAATTCATTTCTACTGTATTACTGTGATTGCTCGCTTATTTTCCACCATCTACCAACAGTGTATCCGACCACTTTTCCCTTGCACACATATAAATGCTTCTTTTTCAAAACAGAATTCGCCTTTGAAAAGCCAGATGCATTTGATATGGAATTGCTTTTCCATCGCAGAAACATGTTGTCCACTTTGAAAGTACAGGATGATATCAAATGGCCTTATAGAGGCATGGTTGAAATAGAACAAAATAGACAGTGGTCTATAAAAATGAAGTGAGGTGTAAGTGTGGCACTCACATCTTTGAAAGAAAATCCTTTCTTGCTGTATTTTGTGGTCGTCAATTGGTCCGAGTAACTTGCTCTAATGCATGTAATGGACCTACCCGCCTCCTTTCATCTTCTGGAGCTTATGTTCAAGGGAGAAATGCCCGTCTGCCGAGCCAAAGAATGCATTATTGACACAGGGGCAAGATATGGCTCTCTTCAATGAAAGGGTTCTCTTTCTTCTTTTCACTGGCAGGATTTTAATGTGTCTGAATCTAAACAATCAATTTGCTGATTTATTGAATGGCCTGCATTTGAATACATAGACAAATTCCTTAGTGTTATTTTTCCAACTGGAAAGAAGCTCGGAATAATAGCAAAAACGGCAGCAATATTCTGATCAGAATTTCTGTTCATGCCCATTTTACCTTTGAAACTTACAATAAAACTCAGGGCTGCCTATGGTATTATTGATGTAAAGACAACTTACCTTGAAACCAGCTTCTATGTACAAAATATCTACTTTTCTTCCTATGAGAATGCAGAAAAATAAACACTGTAAGCAGAAAAGGAAATAATGCATCTGTTAGTTATGGACAATTATAGACAGTCATTTTATCACCTAATCTCACAGTGAATCTCACAGTTCAGGCACACTGTGAAGGAGTAGCCTTCACTGTAGAGACACGTTTATTCAATAGATACTTTAATTTAATTTACAAATGCTTGCAGAATAAGCTTAAGATCAGCTTTGCTGACTAATGGGGGGTGATCTTTTTGCAACTACTGTAGGTTTGGGCAGTACGGTAGCAACGCTTTTGCCTGCTTTTTGCCTGTACAATTTTTGCCTGTACAATTACAATGTAAATGTTAAAATATGTGAAGTCTCAGTGCCTGCATGTCTGGCTTGTGTGTAAATAAACTGTTTTATTTTTGATTTTTAAAATCCAAAACGACCAGCTTCGTGATATGCATGTTAAACAACTTGAGGGGAAAAAAAGACCAAAACAACAATAAAACATCCCATATATTAAAAGTCACATTTTAGGCTACTTGTGTGTTTATGCATTACCTTAGTCTGAAAGGCTGTTTGGTGCAATTGTAAAAAAATAAATAAATTAAAAAAAGGATAAATGGGAAGAAAAAAAATAATTTGTGCATGTACAATACAAATGCATTCATTTTGAATGAGCCCCTTCTTGGCTTCATTTGGAGATTTCAAATACAAATAAATAAATGGGTGTATATATATATATATATATATATATATATATATATATATATATATTACCATTATATATTATATATATATTACCATTATATATTACATATATATATTAGCATTGTTAATAGATATCAGTAGATAGCAACCCACAGTGACCCTGGTTCGTTCCTGTTCTAGTTCAGGTCAGCCACTCATGATCCAGTATGTAATGTCAGTGATCTCATAGTCAACAGTCAACAGGAGGACTCCAGTAGGAAGGGAAATTTCCAACAGGGAATGTAAATGGGAGAAAAATGCTGTCCCTTTCTCCTGCATGTTCCAAAGCACCAGGTTTCATTAACACAGAGATTCACACAACTTTTCACAAAAGCAGAGAACCCTGAGCTTTCAGAAGAGTATCCAGCATTATCTGCTATGGAGTACACATACTGCTTCAGAAAAAAATACATCCAGGCCTGATTCTCCTGCTCAAATAAATTCTGAGTCATATTTTGCATCACAGAATTTATTCTTATAACATAAGGATGGGAAATGTTCAATGGCCCTTTCAAACTATGGGTAAGAATTAGGCCTGGAACTCAGTTGTAATAAATGGCACAATATAAAATTCTTATTCTTAAAATAAAACAAATGCTTTTACTTTTCACTTTTATTTTTCATCTACTTTCATCTACTTTGAAGGCATTTGTTGATTTACCCGTACATCGTCAGATAGAACTATCATCTTTGATAGGCAAGCGGTTTCCTGTGCTGTGGAGAGGGAGCGTAAGGCAATCAAGTCTGGACTTTTTGGCATATTAACACTAAACACATTCATATTTCCCATATGCAAGTATATTGGTGATATAAAAGAAGTGGACATAATTGTGTTGTGGGATCCTTCCTACAGAGAAAATGTTGTGTGTAAAATCAACTCTAATAGAGTACTTTTAAACATAACAGAGTACATGTGGTCCCTATTGGACTCATATAAACTCTGTAGGAGTTGATTTAACACAAATTGTTTTGCTATGAAACAAGATACTACTGTACATTCACATTTCCGGCAATTTCCTATTAACGGACAAATTGATTGAAATTTATCGGATCAAACTTGTAACTGTTGCTGCACTGACCAGCAAAGGGAAATCTTCTACTAATTTAAAAGTTTGTTTTGACTTTTAAAAAATAAAAAATAAAATAAACCTTGATGGCTGCGGTAGGGGCTCCAATTTAACGCTTCAACTCCCCTCAACTAAAGAGATTTTAGTCCTGGATATTCAATTGAAACTACTAAGTCATCAGTATTACTTAAACCTGCAAGCTTTAAATATTTTTGTTTTTTCAGCAGATTCCCAAACTACAAAACTAGTCTGCTCTGATTGGCTGTGGCCCAGCCAGTCCCTTTGTTTCCCCGTGCTGTTTGTTCTTTCTCTGTTTCCTATTCACCAGCGAACCGTTAGTGCTAATAGCTGCTGGAAAACTGCCTGTCTTGGCATTATAGGGCCCTGCTGTATTTTGTCAGACAGCCCAACTTTATTACGGAGTCACTTAGTCTCCCTAGAAAGGATCAATAAAGGTAGGTTTTCTCTCTTATTGCTGTAATTCTGTAATTATAGAATCACAAAACATGTTTGTTACAATCAGGTTTAACAGAAAAGGTGAAGGTATTTTTAAAAATTTTTAACACAATGAATGGTTGAAATGATCACTGTGATAGGTATTTCTCAACATAAGAAACAACTGTATAAGTTAACACACATATACCGAATGAGTTTCATCTTTTCTGTTAATAATTTTATCTACTCTCTTAGTAAAATATATATCTAAGGTAATGTTTCCTTATTTATATGATTGATTTGTGTGAAGACTTGGGTGGTCACTTCAGACATTTTTATATATAACCATAAGTATAGTATTCAACAGCATGGAAGAAAAGTGATCTGCTCCATTTTGTATTGAACAAATATGAAAATGTCTATCTGAATTATTTACTTAAATATGCTATTTTGTCTAAAAAAACATTATTTTAGCAAAATAAAATATATCAACAAAAATAACAGTTGCTGATATTTAAACTTACATTAGCAGTTCTTTAGTGAACTGCAGTATCATATTGTAATCAGGTTTTGCACACACCCACAGTGTTTGATTCACACAGCAGTGTGGCTTTCAAATCAACAAAAACAGGGTCGCCACCTATTGGCTGTTGCAGAACCAGCACCTCGACTCGATGAATCCAAAAAAATTGATAGCTGTTAGAGTGACCAAAGAGCTTGAAATTTTAAGCACAATAATATTCAATATTAAAAATTACATTTTAAATAAGGTTATTTCAAAACAACAATCACAATTTTGATTTTGTGCATTTGAACATGTAACTTAGATGTGACAAAATTGTGCGAATAGATGGATATTTCCTTTCTCAGACACTGAGACATCCATTCCACATACCAGATCGACAATGATGGAATAATTCAGTGTGTGGATTTTACAAACTAAAGATGGTCACTGGCTGTACATATCTGCAACAGCACCATGGTGTGAATTATTTTGAGTGGATATATAAAATCTCACTATTTATTGTACAATATGAACTTCTAAATCTTGATTCATTACGACCCATATGGGCAACCAGCCATACACCTCTGTTTAACACAACTCATTTCAAGGTAAATAATGGTGACCAGTAGGTATTTTACAGTACATTCAACTGAAATTCAAAAATTCAATGTGTAGGCCTGTAGAATAAATTTAATTGATTAATATATATATATGATATTCCCTTTGGCCACCACAACGCTTTACAGTCAATTCATGTTGATTGATCCAGCGAAGTGCATTGTGATTCCCTGCCTGTGTCCTCTTAGTTCAATCCATTGGAAATAATGTGTTCATTGCAGTCCGATTACAGTCAATTATTTTCACTCCACAGAAGTGTGCTTGGATGAATGGTATCAGAGGTGACCACCCCGATGCTAACCAGACTCCTGTCTGTCAGTCTGTCCCTAGGTGCAGGATGTACAGCTTCATGGGCGGAGGGCTATTCTGTGCAGGCGTAGGGAATATCCTCCTGATTGTTTCCACAGCAACAGATTACTGGATGCAGTACCGACACTCAAACAACTACATGCACCAGGGTTTATGGCGGTACTGTATGCCCGGAAAATGCTTCACACATACAGACAGCATCGGTAAGCTCGCTGGAACTGAGAACAATGCTGCTTTTGTCAGGCTCTTGTTTCTGTATCCTCTCGCTGAGTCATTTGTTAATTTACAATGAGGCCGTTCAAGTGACCAAAAATAAATAAATTAATAAATTAATAAAAGAATAAAGCCATGGGGAATTCTTCAAGTGACTAATGGTGTTTAGAATCATGCAAACGACCTCAAAGATATGATATAATAGCTGTTTACAGGGTTATTCAATTGCAAATAACAGTCAGCCATTTGAATGGTGCGATATTTAATTACTTGCTATTTACCACTCAAAGTTATCCAGAGCAAGCATTACATTAAACCAATAAGAAAAAGAAATGTTTCATGTGTACAGGACTGCTTTCTAAAAGGCATACTACACAATGGCCCATGACTGGGATGTTTAGTTTTGTTAAAATGCAGGTGCATAAAATTAATGTAGATGCTCAAAAGAAAACATGGATAAAAACAAAACTGGAAACATGTATTACAATTCAACACCCGAAAATCTCTGAAAAAGAGTGGTAATGGCTTTTTCCTATGAATTAGGCTAATCTGAATATGCTGTCCAGTTATACAGCTAGAAATGCATTTCCACATAAATATTTTCCATGCCCACTACACCATGAAGCCATTCCCAGTGGGCACAGGGCAAATGCAGACTCACTAATGCATGATATACAGCGTTTTGATATGATATAAACGCCACGATTGACTAAGCAAGTCTAAGGTCTGGTGCTGAACATTGACCTAAAAACATTAGCTAAAGAAATTAAACACAAATAATATTAACTTAATAACTGTGTTAATATTGTTAATGTTTATGGGAAGAAATATTAATGCTTATCAATACTATTATTTGCAAAGCAAATTCAAGGGCCAGTGTTTACTGGATCCTGGCCAATTGATGTGTGCCATGTGTGAGGTTGAGAACACGGACCAAGGAAAAAACAGGAGCTACAGATATTATCTATTTATTTGACAGATGTCTCTATCCTGACAGCCTATGTGTGCAGCACATTTCAGATTCTTCCCAGGTCTAATGACACATTTTAACCCCGAACCTCCAGCCTACTGGGACGCCACCCGAGCTTTCATGATACTCTCCCTGCTGGCCTGCTTCATCGGAATCATCATTGGCATCATGGCCTTCATCCACTACTCCTCCTTCGACCGATTCGATAAGACCTTTGCTGCAGGCATACTGTTCTTCATCTCATGTAAGAGGCCCCTTTTTCACAGTCATCCTTCACACTGCGTTTCCACCCCCTGGATGGGTTAACCACACTGCGGGGCGTGGAAATGCACCTGCAGATGGGTATACAGAGCAACCTCACTCGCTTCCTTCTAAAGGACACCTTTACCTTGTCATTTGTTTGAAAATGCCACACTCACCATATCACCTATGGGTGGGAAATACAGTGAAGAAATGCATTATATTTCCATCACATTGTGATTAATAGCCTAAAAATGAAAATGAAACACTAACATGAACTCCATGGTGATCAATACAATTTATGATACATTCTGTATCCTATAGCATTTCCTTAATTTTATATATGTGAGCTGAATAGGGGGACAACAAATTAAATAAAATATGTTATCAGGTAGCGCCTGTGAAAAATAGCTGAAGCAAAACGCAATACTGAGAAATATTGTTTAAATTTAATAATGCGTGTAATGCACAGATGCAAAGACTAAACAAAAAAAAGCTTTGCAATATGCAATATCTCTGTGCCCCTGGCTCCATAAACATACACGATAAAGGTGTAAGTTTGTCGGATGTGCTATGACGTATTACAAAGAAGTCGTATCTGGCCATGACCCTTGTTCTCACTGTCCACAGGCTTTTTTGTATTGCTGGCGATGGCGGTTTACACCGGCGTAACAGTAAATTACTACGGTAAACGATATGGGAGCTGGAGGTTCTCCTGGTCTTACATCATTGGCTGGGTGGCCGTGGTGCTCACCTTCTTTTCAGGTATAGCACAGATATAGAAATTTTATATGTGTGTGCATTATATATATATATATATATATATATATATATATATATACACTTCTTATTTAAGATGTATTCACAGTTCTCTATTCCATCAGAGTTGAATGAAAGTTCTACAACTTTGTGTGATTTTATAAAATTTATGTAACTAGAAAATGTGAATCCTAAAAGTATTCTTGTCTGTTTTTCAAAAGGGATAGAATACCTCAGGAGCAAAACATTTCTCAGTATTTTTCATGTATAATTCCCTTATCTAGGGACCACATCTAGAGGCTGATAAGATGGATGTGGAGAAATATTTTGGGTCAATCTGTAGAACTTTAATTCAACTATGATGGAATGGAGGGCTGTGAATACATCTAAAATAAGACATCCCAAATAAATGCATTTTGAAAACTTTTTATGGCATACTAAAATGGGAGCGAATACTTTATATATATATATATATATATATATATAGAGAGAGAGAGAGAGAGAGAGAGAAAGAGGGGGGAGCAGCATACTCTAGAGTGTAAATTCATCATTTATGAATTTATGAATTTGCGAGGTTTAACAATAAACCAATAAATGTTTATATGTTTATATATGGTGGGATGGTGGATTAAGGATATATTTAGCCTTATTGTCATTTCATAACCAAGTGTATAAAATTATAGACCTGGTTATTTCATTTCTTTATTTTTTTAGATCAGTGTATTTTATCTTTACTTTTGATGTGCTGTTTATCTTTAACTGAAGTGTGTCATTCAACGTCTAAATATTTGTAATTTTTTTTTCCCAATTTGGAAGGAATATTCTATATGTGTGCCTATCGGATGCACGAATGCCCAAGGAACTCCAATGCCCATTAGAAGAACCCTGAGAACCGCTGGTCTATTTACAAAGATCGTGAGAAGCGCTTATCCCTGCACCGGAGTTTTAAAGTCAGCTCTCATTCCCTGTTCACCTTTAGGACATGGGTCCTTGAGTACCAAGCAACATAAAAAATAAAAAAAAGCTGGAATGCAATGTACCTGTTTGTCTGTTTGATTTGCAGAAGTGCATTTAAATACTGAAATGCAACACAATTCCAACAGGTGCCATTTTTACCTCTGTTGTTTCTCAAAAGACAAATAGTATGTTTACGTGCAAGAATTCAGCAATATATGTTAGCTTGGTTTATTAATTGGATGCTCATTTTGTGAAAAAAAAAAGAAAAAAGAATGTCTTCCTGGTAGGCAAAAGACAACAGGTTGAGTTCATGTTTATGGTTTCACTCTAACAATCTGGCTGGAAAAATCCTAGAACGCTGAACCTGGACCAGAGAGCAACCAATCACATTGACTTTTCACATCAAACATGACGTATCCATCATGCATCACTCACAAGCTTCACCAGCTCTGCTGTTTTATGAAATTCAAAACACTACAACCTCATTTACAGAACTGGATACTTACTGATGTTATACAGTAGACTCCTTTTTTATTCACACCCTTGATAAAGATGAACAAAAGAGATCATACAAAATAAACTATGTAAGTAATTAGCTTTATTTTGTGCTCAAAAAATGCAGAAAATTATATTCTGATAATAATGCAGTGGCACAAACCACAATCGAACGGTTCACAAATTATATATTTTGTTCCAGAAAAATCAAGAATCACAAATATTCACACCCCTGTTATCAGTACTTTGTGGTTCTTCCCTTGGCCATTATAACAGCAAGTAGTCACCTTCTGTAATGTCGTACGAGGTTACGAAACTTCTTGGGGGGGATCCTCAGCCATTCTTCCATGCCGGATTGTTGTAGTTCCTTCAAATTCTTGGGTTGACGTCTATGGACTCCTTTTTTGAGTTCAAACCACAAATGTTCAATTGGATTCAGGTCTGGAGACAGAGATGGCCACTTCAGGACACTGATCTTGTGCTCGGTCAACCATTTCTTAGTTGCTTTGGACGCATGTTTAGGATCATTGTCTTGTTGAAATGTCCATCTGCGGCCAAGGTGTAGCTTCTTGGCAGAAGGAACAAGGTTTTTGGACAAAATATCTTGGTACATGCTGGAGTACATGGTTCCATCTATTTTAACAAGGGCCACAGGGCCTGTGGATGCAAAACAACCCCAAAGCATTAAAGATCCACCACCATGTTTCACTGTAGGGATGAGGTGCTTTTCAACATTACCTGCATTTTTCGATCGCCAAACATAACGCTGGTGCGCCTGTCCAAAAAGCTCAATTTTTGTTTCATCTGACCACAAGACACAGTTCCAACTGTAGTTCAGATGTAGTTTGGCGAATTCAGGGCGCCTTTTTCGGTGAATTGTATTTAAAAAAGGCTCTGCCATAAAGGCCATTGTCATGTAGGCACTGTTGAATGGTAGCTTTGGACACCTTGTAACCCCAAGATGCCAGGTTGTTTTGCAGATCTTTAACTGTAGCCCTCGGACTTCTTTTTGCCTCTTGAACCATCCGTCTCACTACACATGGGGGCAAGATAGCCTTGCGTCCTCTACTTGGAAGGTTAGCCACTGTTCCAGTGGCCTTAAATTTTCTGATAACTGACACAATGGTGGAAAGCGGATTCTTTAACTTTTTATGGATTTTTTTTGTAGATCCAGGATCCGGTATCTGTAGAGGTCACCTTTCGTCTGATGTTTTCAGTGAGTTCTTTGACTTTCACCATGATGATGACTGACCACAGTATTTCAAACATGTGTTCCCTCCTCTTTATACCCTAGGGAAACAGGAAACTGTTGTAGGCCACTGTATAGTTCCCTAACCTTCCAATGAACTTCAAATCAGCTGTATATTTATGAAGATTTGTTTTTGGTGGATTTTATTTAAAAGAATAATTAGGGTGTGAATAATTTTGATCCAGGTGTTTTCTGGAAGAAATTTTTTAGAAATAAAACAAATGTGTTTTTCTGAACAATGTTAATAGTATTGTAGGTTTTACATTTTTTAAGCACAAAATAAAGCTTATTACTTATATAATTTATTTTATATGATCTGTTTTGTTAATCTTTATCATGGGTGTGAATAAAAAAGGAGTCTACAGTATACTGCACCTTGCTTCAGGTTTCATGTCTTTGCTCTGTGTTATATGTCCAGACCCATAGTTACTACACTACAGCTGGTTCTTAAGCCAATGAGCATGTCCAACAATAGAAACAATCAGAAACAAATATAAGAAAGAGACTTTGGGTTCATCTGAGTTTAACAGCCTCAGTAAATTACAAAATCATGGAAAGTCTACAGTGGTGCAACAGTGATTTGCACTACAGAATGTAAAATAACCATGCTGTGCAAAAGTCGAAAAAAGCCGTTTTAAATTGGTACTGGTATAGGTTCTGAATCAACTGCAGGGATTAGAACAATTATTTGTTCTCTCCTTAAATACACAGGGAATGCTGGGTGCGTCAGATCCCTGTGCAACTGAATAAGGTTTTCAGCCAGTTCTGATAGCCTACCTGAGCAGATAACCACATTCCTTGGAGGACACACCTAATTACAATAGGCACAGGGCATTCAGATGACTGGTGATTGGTTTATTATCCCAACTGTTTGCCTAACTACACAGTTATCAACAGGGGGTGCAGAATGCAGATAATGTAGCAGTCTCTATACATCACAGAGCACAGTGGAGTGAGTGAGAAACACAAAATAATAATCACATTCCTTACTGTCATTAAAACAGAAAACCAAATTTCCTTCTTAGACTGTTCATGGCAGTTGTGGCATCAGAGTCAAGCACTAATCTGAATAGCTTTTCTCACTCCCTATAAAACATTGTCTGGGTAACTGTGACTACATGTGCAGGATTCAGTCCTTTCTGATGGGTAGGTTGGGATGTAGTCCATGCAACTATGAACAAACAAAAAAGACTCCAAATTGGGCTGCTCCAATCCCACTAATTATATACACCCACTGTGTTCCCTAGTTACCCAAATGAGGCTCAAGAGGATGGGGTTCATCATGTTTTTATTGCATGTATGTAGTACTCCATAGTACACCTGCAGTGTATCTGGCCCATTCAGACGGAATTCAGCCACAAGTTGACACCAAGGCTATCATCTTCCCCACACTTCAGCTACTCGACCCCTTTTCTGTGGATACCACAACAGGAGTCGTTTTCATGTTCTTTCATCCTTTGCATATTTTGAACCCTCGGGTTGTCCTCAAGGTCAAAAATGATAATAGCAATGAAAACCCCTTAAATTATTTTTTTCAGCATGCAACCATTAAAGCCTACCATTAGAAAAGTTCAGCATTGTACCTTTTTTATTTATATAAAAGTGGTACACCATCAGGGTACAAAGGCAGTCCTGTGAGTCTTTTTTAACCCTGCAGTCATGAAATTAGAAGCCATGATTAAAGTTAAGCACAGAGTTAATGTAGAGGCTTTATCACAGGGGGTCCGGCGAAGGTGCGTTACTTGACCATGTGGACACAGGTGCATTTATAATATGAAGACAACATAATGGTTAATAACGGCTCACCAATGGTTGCACTGTTACTTTTTGATAAAATACTGTTCCTATCGCCGTTTATTTATTTATTTATTTATATCACCTTTCTCCTATTTCCCTTTCATAGGTCAAGGGAAATTTTAACGATATCTATTGTCTACTCCCAAAATGTACCTTTTGTCGCCCAGTTTTTGTAGCCTATGGTGAACGAACTCTCATTACAACTAAGTAGCAGACGAATAATTATCTTGATAGTTGCTTAACCTTCGGACATTAAATACGATGTCACGTTTCAGGGGCCTTTTGAAGGGTGCGGGCTATCTATTTAATTATCTCATTTAATCCTCCATTTAATTCTCCTCGTGGTTAAACTCTCTTTATGCGATAATTATCTATTGGCTGAAGTGGCCTATTATGGACCGTTGCGAGTGTTATGCAGCTGTCTTATGTACTTTTTGTTGAGCGAATGAAGTCTATAGCTTTACTGATTTTCGCATTAATCAAAACTCGCTGAATATACAGCGACTGCAGTCTCTCCGATCCACCGGTCTTATATACTGTATATATGGACTTCTTCTGGGCCTTTTCTGTGCTTCAATAATCGTGCCTATTTTTAATTCGTTTTCCCCTAGTCGTTTATCAACTGGCATTTCTGAACCGGCTACAGGAGCCGTCGACATTTTTTCGTAATCGCGGAGATATTTGTATAGTTTGTGATGTTGCATTTCGTTTCGTAGCATGCTAAAGTTGTTAATCATTACAATCCAGCAGGCCTACGGTCTGGATGTATGCCTCGTAGATCTAGATAGTACAAGCCAGGTGCAATCGATCTCTCAACGGATTAGACCACTGCATTCTCTCAATGGTGAGCTTTTTAACTGCACATTCGTCCTACTACTATATTCCCCTTGCTATAGCCTACAAGTATTTCAATCATATCACGAATTAAACATGGAAAAAGCATAAAAATGGCCGTAAATGGCTTTTATAGGGTGGAATACAGCCTTGCTGCTTTCATTCCATTTCGATTGTTGTATTTAATATTAGTATTTCTCTCGTAAAATAGATTGAACACGTCTCGTTTTAGGCCCATTTCAGACGCAATATGTGGGTTTGTGGCAGTAGCCTACAAACCAGGCTCGAGAAACCTCACTTCGGCTTGTAGCCCTACTTTTTAAGCTTTTCTGTTTTAAATATTACCAGGTGGTCCCCATGTCCTCCTTAGCCCTATACTACATTATTTGTCTTGGAGATATAGTATTTCTCCGCTATGGTTTCTCTGCTGTTCACATGATGCTCCGAACTATATTCCTCCCGCACAGGGTAGCCGGAAAAATGGCGATCACTTGAATATCTCCATTAAAATTGCATATTTATAAGGGTGCACTGTAACAAGTGAGCAGCGCTTTTTTTTAGACTGAAATCACAATCAGAATGCCAGGATTTAATAGATTTTAGATTTAATGCTTATTTGTATTTGATGCGCCCAATGCTCCCTGTTCTGTCTGAAGAGCCAATATGGTCGTGCAGGCGTAATACCAGGGGTTACGTGGGGCCTGCAATATCCACGACGGACATGATTTCAAATGTTATGTTAGCCTATTGTGCAATTTTCGTAGACCAAATTGATAACCTGAAATATATCATTCTGGTCATTTCAGCCCAGTATAAATCTTTGTATATAAATGATATAAACAATAGCGCTTCCCAGTATCTTAAGCCAGCATGTGGTAGTATGATATAACCAACAATTATGTAGCCTAATATCGTGCTCTTTGATGCACATTTTAAATGCAATAAAGTAAATGGAAATGCCTTCAAAGACTAAATAAATTATATTAAAATATGAATATATTTCGTACACTGTGAACAAGTTGTCTGTACATTCATGTATTGTACGTTTGCCTCTTCCAACATTTGACTTCTTTATATGTGCGTATGCCCCTAAGAATATATATACGTATATCTCCCGCAAATAGAAACACTAAGCTTTACGGAAAATAAATCTAAATTTGACCAAAATTTGAATTAGATAACATTGCAGATGAGCAAAGCAAACAAATAGCCTAGGTTACTGTGGGAAAAGGAAAATGTTTATAAAACACAAAAAGACATATCAAATCGCTTAAATGTATTGACGTTCGCAGATGTAAAACTTAAAGATAATCTCTAAAGCTTCTCAGACAAACGTGGCACTTAAGAGTGACGCAGTGCCTCCCAGGCGCCAAATTTCACTTGATGAAATGACTAGTGAAAAATCCGCTTACCTAACAGCCGAGTGGATGGATTCCTATTGATTAAACACGAAAAGGCATCTGCTGTCGCCATTAATTCATTTTCTTTCTCGTTTTCCCCCGATAGGTACGAAACTAAAAGACTCACTGGTGTACATTTAACACTCAGGTGGACGCGCCAAAGAATAAAATAGCCTACTGATCAAAACCGTTAGAACATGGAACAAATCATTTATTTTTGCTAAGAATAAATCAGCATATATTAAATATTTGCCACAAAAGTCAGAAAAATGTTTCAAAACATTGGTGGGACAACTTTATGCTCGTCCAGTGCTAAACGTTATGGTGGGTTGCGGCTGCTTTCTTTTTCTTTAGGCCTATACATTTAATAATTCTGTCTTTATTCTTGTTAGTTTACTTTGCTGGTTGATTTGTTTGGCTTTATTCAGGCAAATGAGCATTTTTCCCGGTTGTAGCGTGAATGCCATTGAAAAAAGAAACGCATCAGAAACCTGCTTCATCATTCTGTCCCATTTACATGTTCATTAAAGCGGAGCTGCTTTGCCGTTTTTAGTCACTTAAAGGTGCTCATCTATTTACCTTATACTAGCTCATACATATGGAAGAGCGTGTCTAGGAGTTGTTGGAGTAATGCACTTTCAGGACTAATTGAATACACTAATTAATTTGTTCTACCTGCCTGGTCGAATGGAAATCCTGTCCCCCGCGCAAGGATTAGCACTTCCGCCCAAACATCTTCCCTAATTATCTAATAGCATTGCCGCGAGAATTCTGTGTGTATTAAAACACTTTCAGGATTAACCACCGTGATTGGAAATGTGATGACAACTCGATATCAACAAATTAAGGTCTCTAGCATGGACATGAAAGAGAAGTACTTGTTTTCTCACAGAGTTTAATATTGATAATTAGAGCCAATTTAGTGGGAAATTAGCAGGTATTAGACTCTTGCAATACAGTAATCTCTGCAAACATACCAATCACAAATTAACAGATGGCGACAGAAATTGTTGAAGTAAAAATTTACGCAGAGTGAAAACTATATTTGTTGCATTCATTATTTCTTCGTCAATTTTTTGCCGTGTTTATTTATAATTTAGCATTTATATTGCCATTTTCTGAAGGACGTTTGATGTCTAGGCTACAGATGAAATCATTTCGATTTCGAGTTTAACATCGCCGTTTAATGCTGAAAATAACAAATAATGACATATAATGAATAACAAAACTAGCCTACTCTCTTCTGCTACTAAGACTTAACATTACTGTCGACTATTTCAGCTGCTACACGCTGCTAATGCTGTTTCTAATTATTTAAAGGTGGTGGTGGTGGTGCTAGACTTTATAGCAGCAATTCAGTTTTTTGTTACTTTACATAACCCATGCGTTGAAATAAAAGGGCGCGTGTATGGTAGGCCTATAAGAACTATAGCTGTATAAAAGCAAGTTTGTCTAAAGGCTCACACTGGCTGAACGACAACCCGGCTGGCTCCTGCCAGAAGGGTATTTCAGCACCATGGTGAGCGACCCTCCCTCTCTGTTGCCGTCAGTATAATTAATCCATACAGAACTAATTCATTCCTCCGCCCCACCGTTGTGCTATTGGCTAATCACAAATCTATTTTACAATTTGTTGCTGTCATCCCCCTTCAATAAATACTAATCCACCTGGTACCACTCCCGGGTTTCTGCTCAGATTATAATTCTAAGGGTCTAAAATTCAGGAGAGGGAGGTTCGCTGTTTGATACCTCGTGGTTGTTGAAGTGAAAACAACATTAACGCCACCTTCGCGGGACTCAGTTCTCACACGGTCTTTGCAGAGATTGGAGATGAATCTAAACTACACATCTCCTGTGCCCCAGATGCCAGCCCAAAGGTCAACATCGTTCTTCATCGAAGACATTTTGCTACACAAACCCAAGCCGCTGAGAGAAGTGTTTCACTCGCCCTTCTCCGGCTCCCTGGCGTCCCGGATGCCTCTTCTGGAATATGGATATCCGCTGATGCCAACCCCTATACTGGCGCCTCACCCTCACCATCCCCTTCACAAACCTGAGCACCACCCGTATTTCTTCACCTCCGGTAAGTGAACGCGACAGTTCGACAACATAATTATGATGTCAGTGTGGAGAGAATTGTTTTATATATATATATATATATATATATATATATATAGGCCTAATTGTATTATATTAATGTATTTATTTGGGAAAAGTGGGCTAAATAATTTGGATTGAGTCATGAAATAACTTATGGAGCCCTTACATGCGAAAAATGATACACTGAAGAAAAAAAAGTATTTCATTACACACTGACATTGTGCTATTTATTGTTTTCAAATATAAACAAATAAAACGGTGCTATTACGTCTACGCATATTAATATGGAGAATGTATTCTTATTCTGCATGTCAGTATCTGAAATGCAAGTGCTGTTGGTGTCTTTGATGATAAAATAGAAACATATGCTAAAAAATAATATTGATTGTGCGAGCAATAAACGACGCTTAATATTCATACTAAACATCTGAATTAATATACAATTATTTCTCTATATATATAAATTTAAATGCTTCTTCGAGTCTTAGACAATAATCACCATTTGAAAGCAGAATTAAGATTACTGTTGTGCCTATTTTTAAAACTACATATTAGATACGATTCAGAAATGATTAATGCTAGCCTTAGATATTATTATTATTATTATTATTATTATTATTATTACACAAAATACAGGATCGCAAATGTGGTTTATTTATTTTTTAAGGGATGCAGGTGCCGGCACTCTTTCAGCATCACCCAGAGTTGCCTGGCAAGCACTGCAGACGGAGAAAGGCCCGAACCGTGTTCTCAGACTCCCAGTTGTCAGGGCTGGAAAAGAGATTTGAAATACAGCGGTACCTCTCTACTCCAGAAAGAGTGGAATTGGCTACAGCGCTAAGTCTCTCAGAAACACAGGTAAGGTATAGCTTTATCTGAAAGCCATTTCTCACAGACATTCGTGTGTAATTCTAGTTTGTAAATATTCAAATTTTGTCATACAGGTAAAAACGTGGTTTCAAAATAGAAGGATGAAGCATAAAAAACAGCTAAGGAAAACCCAAGACGACCAGAAAAATCCAAGTGACTTGGATCGATCCCTAGAAAACACAAGTGAGAACGAAAGCAGTGAAAAAAATTCAGAAGATGTTAAAACAGGAATGAACCAGGACTCATATATGCTCGAAGAAAATGAAGATGATGTCGATATCGAAGATGATATTTGTTCCCCGGAACATCTATTATAATTAAAGACATATTTACAAACAAATGTTCCCATTGACAAACCATATGCTGTACGTGGTACCAATCAGATATTTAACATTTTTTAAGTATCAGTAATAACATTATAAAATTATATTTATTGAAAAGCTTGCGAGGACATTCATTGACACTTAATACTATGTGCTGGTTTGCTTACAGAACACAACCGTGTTTCATGAGTCAAATGTACAGGAGCAGTTTACTGATCATCGAAATATGGGAGGTGTAAGATACCATGAAGTGATAATAGCCTAATTGTACTTTTTTCATCTACTTGTATTATTATTATTATTATTATTATTATTATTATTATTATTATTATTATTTTTATAGGCTATACTCAAATATTTACCCTGGCAAATATCTTTTTTCAGACATTGTGTTTTTTGTTCATATTTTTGCGAGTAAGGAAGCCGAAAATATTGTAAAGACAATCTGTAAATTATTTTTATTGTGTATTTATACATTGATAAAACAATTAACAAAAAGCAAATGCCGCCTCACATTCCACCACATAATTTGATTTTTATATCAAAGTTTTATATCTTATTTTAGCACTTCCGAGGGGTTTTATGTAGTTAAATTGTTTATCGGTTGTATACTCCTTCGTCGTGTGATGTCTGCATTAAATGAAATATCAAACAAATACAAAGTTCAATAAGACTGCACTTGACAGGGACTTAACGTCATTACCAATTAAATATTTAGATCGACCGAAGCAAAACAAAATCAGCATGCACAAGATGCAACAATTTAAAAGGGTCTCATGCAAACGTGTTTCCTTGCAGCCAAAGTGAATTCAATTAACGGAAACGGTTTGTAATATTAGCCTACCTCTATTAGAATCTGAATCAGTTTCGTGACAAACAATATCGTCTTGAGCCAAATCGAAAAAATAAATAAAATAATTAATACTCGCGGTAACTAATTAATATTAATATTAATATCCGTAAAGCAGCAGCCTATTGTAAGGGTTCAAGTTTACACTTCGCGACAAGTTGTACTCGCCCACAGCTAGCCTACTTGAAATAAAGTTTTGGTCATCGGAACATAGACACAATAAAAAACTGTGTCGAATCAACTCTGCTGGAGTAGCCAGCATTTGATCCCTGTTGGATTCTAATAAACTCTGCTTGACTTGAATTTACACTTAACGACATAGCCTACTCTGAATCGTGACTATTGAAATGTCACTCAGTAGGCTATTGACCGTTCCGAGTTTCACCCCTTACCCCTACTATAACCACCATGAGCTACGCATTATTGTCAACGCACCGCTTGCTATTAACGACTTATTAGACCATTATCATCATGTGTGCGTTTAGTAGAAACGGTGAATATTTATGAAACTCCCGAGTTTCACGATAAATGAAGCCAGTTCCAAATATTGCGATACAACTCAGCTGGAGCCAAACAAATAATTAGTTCTCAAGACACTATTTCATTTTATCACTAGCCTATAAGCAGGCTGAACTTTCCGGTTTTCTTGTCCATCATTATTCACGAACGGTGTGATCGGTCTGGGCCATATAATTTCCATTGTGGCTTGGCTTACCTTGTAAGAGCCCCACAGAGTGTGTGGAAGTATTATGAATAAGGATTTTTCTGCTTACATGAGAACGTGCTGAGCTTCACGGCTTCATTGCAGCGGCATCGGCGCCCTGCTGAGTGAAGAACATAAAGGTAGGCCAGTTTGAGTCAAACAATAGTAAGGTTTCTTTATTAGCCCATTTTGAAAACATGACTATTTTTCAAAGGAGCTTGAGACAATACCGATTTAAATTATTTATTTTATTCAAAACATTTAGGACGTTAGATTAAGTTGCAGCAATTAAACAATTGTATATTCAGTAATAATAATATAATCAGCATATACCTCTGAAAGAAAACATTGACTGTTCGTTAATGCTCCATGCTTCATTTAATTTGATAGTAGG
This sequence comes from Anguilla anguilla, assembly GCF_013347855.1. Lineage (NCBI taxonomy): Eukaryota > Metazoa > Chordata > Actinopteri > Anguilliformes > Anguillidae > Anguilla > Anguilla anguilla. The sequence goes on from NC_049209.1 coordinate 23,625,971, forward strand.
ACGCCTGCACAATTTGTGACATCATTCATTAGTATACCCGCTCATTCTAGCGCAAATAATATTGGGTTTTTATATTGAGATTCTTTAATCCAAACACGACAGGTGTCTACCATCTTTGCAATAGGCAATCATAGGCTACGTTATTTGTATTTGTAAGAAGAAAAAAAATAGACGACAGTTTGGAAGGTTTTAAAGAAGGCCTACAAGTGATTTCAAAATAGTTACAATTTTCAAAACTCTTTGCTGCATGCATGTGTTCCTGTAGGCTACCTATTAGGCAAAATGTAGGGCTGTCGCACCGATCATATATATATAGAGAGAGAGAGGATACATACACACACACAATTAAATTTGCCTATATATTTAATGTATGCACGTATTTTAATGTGTATAAAAGCTCCTAAACACACGCCATGAAGTAAAATTAGACATAGAAATATATTAAAGCTTAAACCATGTTAAACAATATTACATGACCTACTAAGCCTAAACAAAGTGCCAGACTGGCCTATCATATTTAGCAAAACAGGCTATATAAGTAGCCGACAAAAGCCAACGAACTGCCCAAATACCTCGTGACAGGAATAATAACTTCTTCCTTCCGTCCTGTTGAGGCTGACATCTAGTGGATTCTTCTCACATCAATCTTAGAGTCCCGTGATGGGGTTGACACAATGATGAAACGCTAGTAATGTTGATGTTTTCTGATGGACAGCACGTCATCCTTATACAAGGAGACCATAGGTATCAGCCACAGGCCGCCCGTGATTACAGACATATTGGTTGCTTTGAATTTTTTTTTTTTTTTTTTTAGGATGGTGGCAAAGATTACAGCTATTTCCAGTTGTTTGTGGACATTCATATTGTTTATCTCCGGGTATGCATTTATCGGTGACGTTAAATGGTCGAATTAAATCACCCGACGACTCACGATGCAGCACAAAGCAATGCGATTTAAGTAGGCTACTTTATGAATGGCCTGAATAAAACATCAACAGAAAGGTAGCATCGTCGCAATTCCCTGGTTATAATGCATAACATAACTTTTATCAAACCTCATTACATGTAAGATCGTCGAATCAACAGAACACCTGTAATAAGAGCAGGCATTTCGCAACAGGAACACTAAACACTGGCTGTGTCCCAATACGAAGTCACGTGCGTTCTCGGTGAAGTATTCTAAACTTTTCGTTGTACTGGCCCATGGATTAAACTCACGAGGAACACAGGGACGGAGTCGATATTTCTTGAAAACCACCATTTGCTTCAAATTGACATTAAATAACACTCAACGAAATGTATATATTTATATAGCTTTACAGCTTCTCGTGTAGAATTAAAACATGATGTAAAAAACAAAACATTCGCCAAATAAATCTTATAAATCAATATCGTACACAGTGAAATGCAGTTAATTAAAATATACATAAAACAATTTCCTTGCTTCCTTCAAATCAAGCTCATTTCCCGACTTGATATTACATAATTCTATATGACATTTTTTTTTTAAACTTGAAACTGTTTTTGCTCGACCAAATGGTAAACCATATTTGACATAGAACACAATCTATTTGAAAAACCTGCACGATAGTTAAACATACAACATGGTTTGCAGATATGCCACCACTTACGCGCTGTATCGAAACAATAAGGCATAAAGTGATCTTTTTCACACAAATTGCTGGTTTTATTTGTTGGACATGAATAAGGAGCCAAGCAGTCGTTTTGAGCAAATATAAAATGTGACCTTCTGTTCGTAATCCAAGGGTGTTTTTGCCATGCTGTTTTCCATTGTGAAATGTGAAGACAGCAAGGAGCTGATGTGTCTACACACAGCATGTCATCAGGTCTCCATCATCCCCGGAGGATGCATTCCTTTTAGACACACCCATATCAGCAATGCTAGCCTGTGTGGATCGAGACTAAGTTCATTTCACAGTACTGCAGCTTTCCTGAAGGCACTAAATTTCACCTGCAAATTAAAACATTATAAAACATGATGTAATTATATTTGACCAAAATGAAGGGTTAAGGCTGGTCTTCTCTAAATGGTTGCAGTACCCTTATATACAGGAAGCTCTGTACTTGCTACAAGCATAGTGAGGGAAGAAATACAAGCATCAGTCCATAACATTTTCAAAGCCTGTTCTTGATGATTTATCATTTCCCGGTCTACATATTGAGCTTTTAAATGAGATCATTACTGCTATCAGACAGAGGACAGCGGTTTTTTAGTCTCTTTTTTGAAAAACCTACTCGGTTTCTCCCCAAAACAACAACAAAAAGGAAAACAATTTGCATTAGTATTTAACAAGAACATCAAAAGAAGCAAGGTGCACACTTGGCCCTTTTCTTTTGAAAAGTCTCCTTAAACACAGACACAAACACAATCACACACACACACACGCGCGCGCGCGCGCACACAGAGTAAGACAGCCCTTCACAGCAAATGACAACCATTAGAGGGCTTACATAGTCATTTAAATGTGTAGCAGGAGGCAGTTCCCATTCATTTGGGAGGTTTACATTAATGGGGGTGATTTTTTTTCCTGTCAAAAGAAGAGAATATGCAGACCCCCCCCCCCTACTTTGAAAAGCAATTCATTTTGTTTCAAAATGTGATTCTGATTTACTGGGAAAATAAAAAGCGTGAAGAGAATAGGCCGTGCGGAAGGTGATCAATTAAAAGATTAAGCATTTTGCGACACATGGACGCATCTGCATTTTCATCTAATAGCCAGGCCATCAGCTCATTTTCACGGGGGCCGCAGCCTCCTTCAGCTCTGTCCTCAGATCAAAGGCAGTGCGTCAGTCCGGGCTTTCCAGTCGCTAAAAGGGATGCTAATTTAGCCTCCTTCATGTGTCGTGGTGAGAGACCCCTTCAATTAACTGAATTCTATGGCAGAGGAGGGGGTGTGTGTGGGGGGGATGCAAAGAGAGTTGGGCCGGGAAAGGCATCATTTCTCATTAATTCAAAAGGTCCGGTATTTATTAGTCCCTCGCTTCAGAGGCTTAACACTAAAAACACAGAGCATCAAAGGAGCTATGATGGGTTAAATAGAGACCATAATCTAATTAAAATATTACATATGGGTAAATAGCTCTTTGATAATCATCTAAAGGTTCCATTAAAGAAATAGGTGCTTGAGATTGTTTTATGGAGGTAGAATTATCACTTTAAAATATAGAAAACAAGTTTGCTGGCCCTAATCAGGACGGCTTCAAAGTGTCACCATTTTTGACCCATTTTTTATTTTAATGGGCGAAAGGAGGGGGCGGAAAGGAAATATTCAGAGGGATAATCAGGGGAGGGAACAAAAAAAAAACGCAGATTATTACTAGATTAACAGTGCTACCAGGTGCGTGCTGGGTGAATGGAGGCGGACCCGCGGTGGAACCAAGAACAAGGGCAGAGAGCCGTCTAATGAATCACTGCCTCCTCAGATGAAACCAGCGCGGGCCTTTCAACCCAAACGCTCCCCGGTTTATCGTGTTCCTTTACCCCACGTGCATCTTGACGGGCAGCCAAATCGTAATTGTATGATCACGGATATGGACGGCGGGATGCATTTTGTTCGGCGATTTGTTCTGCGGCATTCTCCGCTTTGGCTCTCAGTCGAAAGCTCGCTTCCTGTATGTGAGAAATATTTTTCGAAAACTCGCATAATAGCGTTATTGCACACGGTATCCATTTCCCCTTCAAATAACAGAGGATAGGTCACATTAATCAAGGCACATATTTTGTGCTGTATATACATAGGAGAAAAATTTTTTAACAGGCTAAACACATGAAAAACAGACGTGGAAATACACAGCGACACATTCAATGTTAACTGAACTGTAAAGCAGCATATAGGATTTGAAAAGAGATAACATGCACTCTCTCATGGAAAAGGGTACTCAGTCAATGTTGATTTAGCACGTCATGTTCTGCTATGTACTGTTCCTAATTGAAAGATTTATTTGTGTCACTAAAATCTGTTAACCTACAGTGTGTTAAAAAAATAGTTCAATCATTCATTCAAGGGTGTATTCTGAGGCTGTAGGGAGCCTCCATTTAAGTGCCTATAAATCTCACATCAGGGTCAATAAGATAAAGTGGTCATGTTCCTATCATGTCTCCTGCCAACACCCGTGACACAACATAATCGATGGCAGATTACACTGCACGCAGGGCTTTAAAATGAGCCACCACCTGCTTCTCTTCCTCGTGACGCTTCTGCAGCATCTCCAGCCGGGCCAGCTGGGATAGGTCCAGGTGCTCCAGGTACTGGGCGCGCTCGTGGAGGAAGTCGTTCTCCCCGGCGCTGTCGCCGCTCTTCGGTTCGGCGGGGGGCTTGGGTTTCGGAATGCTCCTGGCGTACTCCAGGGCCTCGTCGAAAGAACGGGGGGAGAGAAAAAAAGAAAAAAGAAAAAAAAGCGGGTTTAAAATCTGGGCCCGGTTCACAAATGGAACATCTACTCGGCTTTTGGTGCTTGGGGGATGAGGTGAGTGCCCCATTATCTGACTCAAATAGGTGTCTCTCTCTCCTGTTACTGCTGCAGAGCAACCATCACAACAAGGCCTTCGCATTTCTTTGAGAGGCAGGGGTGCCCTTGGTGTGGACTGTGCCCCTCTAAATCAAACAGAAACGGAATAACCAGTAATTAGGACCTAAATGGCTGCATTTGGCACTATATTGAGTAGATTCAGACATCTGAAGAAAAGGGGGAATATTCAGACAGTTTGTGTATAGCGATGTGGATGAACCTCCACCTAACAAGCACTCAACAAGGAGAACGTACCCAGCCAGCTATATACCCCTGTAACAATTACTTTTGGACAATTTCAAACTGATGGCTTCATTTTGCTCCCTGATGATGTTTATTTTAAGATGGTTGCAACAACAAGGCAATTTCAAATGTTTCTAAAAGTTGAGAATAAATATCACATTATTAAAATGAACTTTAACAGCCAAATTCATTTTAAAAATGACATCAAGGAATCAGCTATTTTTAGACATGTTTGTAAACACTAGCTAACGCTAACGAATGTTCGCCTTGTCGAGTGAGTGCAAGGTCATCCCCAGGAATGCGCTCTCACCTTTCTCCTGGGAACCATGTTCTCCGCGGCGTCCCCACCCCCAGGGTTTCGGGCCGGCAGAAAGGGGATTCTGCTTATGTTCTTGTTGTGATCGCGGACCTGGTCTGAATACCGCTGCCGTCGCCTAATTTTCTCTGCCTGACGGTTTTTGAAAGAGAGGGGTAGGAAGTAACAAAAGGAGGTTTAATTAATGTCCACACTTCTCCTATGAGGATCACCTCTCTGCTGTGGGGCCTAAAACCAACTATTCACTCCCTTCTCATTTAGAGAAAAGGTTTTGTCAGACTGGCCCTGCTAGCAAACATGTTCGAAAACAAATCCACTATGCGGTCTATTTAGCGTGCACATACTTAAGAACACATAGACACAGAAGGCTAGAGTCATAAAGAATGCCAGTGAACTTCTCTCAGCTAGACTGATAAAAGACTTTCACTAATCACACAACTTAAAGCAGGGGAAAAGGTTTTTATTTAACAAGTCACAAAAATATGCGTGACCTCACTTTATTCATTTATTCCCCCCCACATTATCATGTTACAAATACGTAATCTTTACAACATCTCAAAAAGCACTCATGGATTTGCCTCATAATGGTTTCTTTGATTGCACGGCATTCCCCTACGAAAGTGAAAATCCCTTAAATGTAATCTCTGGGTCCCATTTATTTTTTTACTTGTTTAAAACCACCCGCCAAACTCTAGCAAAATGATTTTCGGTTGACGCAGACAAATGTAATTTCTGGGTCCCATTTATATTTTTACTTGTTTAAAACCACCCGCCAACCTCTAGCAAAATGATTTTCGGTTGATGCAGACAAATGTAATTTCTGTCGGCATGAGGGGGAAAGGCACTTACTGTAATTGGTGTTACTTCGTAATTTGGTCCAAGTCCACCAAGCTTAACATCCTGTTTGAGGGCTTTGTAGTCTTTTAGAGTGTATGCCTGCAACAATACACAAACTAGTAGAAATATACACACCAGGCAGGACACACGCCGGCCCGCACAATACACACATACACACACATTCATATATTCAAAGCCGGTCTGAGGGCCTACTTTATGCTTGCGTCTTGTTTTAAATATTGGATAAAAAGGTATGCGCTTGTTCACAAGCGTGAGGGGGGGGAAAAGAACAAGTGTTTGTGCTGGACACCCGTGAAGAGTCCCAGGGCCCAGAGAGCAGCTTCCCGCCGCTCTGGGCTAAGCAGTTAATCTGCTGCGCGTCTGAGGTGCACTCCAGCAGCAATACACAAGCCGTCCGGGACAAAGGGGGCTAATCATTCCAGATCAGACTGGCTCCTCCACGGTTTTCGGGCCACTCCTAAATTAGCCATTGGTCATGGAGACCGTGGCCCTGGCCTCTCGCTCTGATCTCTTCCCTCCAGCTCCCGTGCTATGCCTTTTAAGAAATTTATCCCCAAATCTCGTCAGACACAATGTCAGAGAATCTGTGTTTTCTTTGCCGGGGATACCAGGATCGCCCTCTACGTCGCCCCAGCAAGGGCGGATGAAAAGAGCAGGAGGAGTGCTGCCTCGATTGGGCTGACATTGATTGTCGGGGTGTAAGTCCCCGCAAGTTTCCACAGACCTGACTAGCTGATATGAACACTCCTACACCACTGTATTTCATTACACAGTATTTCAGGTTATAACATTTACTAATAAATTCTGAGTATCCGTATGCGGGTGTGTGTGTGTGTTTATTTCTGACTGCAGCTGAAATTAACAATGTCTCTTTAAAGGCACTTCTGCATGTTTTGTGTGTCACTCTAGTGGGAGATGTCTGCAGGGTTCACTCTGACAAATGACAAAGGGACTAGTTCAGGGACTCAAAGACAGGGCTTTCTTCTAATCACCTTACCCTCTAATACGCTCATGTACGTCTTTGTGCCAGTCTTATGTCATCATCTCATAACAATTAACTGCATCTTGCATTACTGATGCAATTACCCTGATGTGCACATCAAAAGGGCCCCTCATTCATTCAATTTGTAACGGACTTCATTACAAGACATTATTTCTGATACAATGCTCAGTGTTTGTAATACAAGTACCATTTATACTGCATTTCTTTATGTCCTTTTGAGTTAGGTAACAACTATAAAATAACCCAAATCAGCCGTGAATACAAACAAAGGCCCTGATTTAATGGAAGTTCTCGTAAATGGTTTGTCAGAACGTACATTTACAAGATCTGTTTGTCAGAATAAACAGGGATATACAGAAGACAGTCTTTTTATACTTGGACCATAAATATTAAACATAAATATTAAAACTTATTACAAAGAATGGAGCAAGCATACGCACATGTACATGTGCATGCACAATCTTTGCGCACACGCACATGCACACGCGCGCACACACGCACACGCACACACACACACACCTTGTAGGTCGTTTTCTCCTTCAGCTGCTTCTGTTTCTCCAGCTGAGCTAGGTAACCTTCTGAGCTGCTCCGATGCATGCCGTTTATTTTCTGCCTGGTGTTCTGGCTGCTCAGCTCAGAATCACTAGTCACCATTTCCCCGATAGGGGGGAGCACTGTGTAAGACGCCGGACTTTGCGCTGGGAGCCTGTGTTGGGCCCGCAGCTCAACATGCTGGTCACCCAAACTCAGGTACTGGTTCCTCTCGCCAGCAGGCTGAAACATGGCAGCTGCCATCCTGTAAAATGAACAAAATCCATTACTACCTACACTCCAGAATTGAGCCCAGCAAACTTTCAATTCTAGTATAAGGTGCAAGTTCAAGCAGTATAAGGGTACTGGAGATGACTACAGTTTTCTGTTTTTGGGAAGTGCTCCATTAGAACCTGCTGTGCTGACAGTTTTGAAGTTCACTGAACTGGAGATGAAACATAAACTACTCCCTTTCTACATGTTTGGCATAGTGTGTGAGGAAAGGGAGTGGTTTATATATCTAATCTCCAGTTGAGTGGTTTATACTGTACATCTGATCTCCATTTGAAATTCACTCTAAGAGATCAGACACATAACCTGCTCCCTTTTCTCACACACTATGATAGCAGTGTTTCCCCATACATTGACTTTATTCGGGAGGCCTGTCCAAGCATATTTGCCCCCGCCCAAAAAGTTTTTTTTGTATTTTGTTGTTTATTTCTGTAAGCAACGCCCACTAATGTCCGACCCCCCCATCAACAGTTTCTATTTTACTGCAATGCAAATGCAATTCAAAATGAAAACGTGCATAGCACAACAAAAGTTCACTTTACAGTCACATAGAATAGTAAGTTTTCAGGAGAACTGCGGTTTTAAATTCAGAATTTCTTTTCCTAAAGACTGCTTTACATTCCCATGCATTTTAAAAGCCAGTTCGAACCAAAGATTTGCGACGCCACAAGCTGCAACCAGCGACACTTCACAAAACTCATAATTTGAAACATTCTAAAACTGTCTGTTCACATCAAAGCGACGAGATGAGACATTGCTTATGGTTGCCATAACAACGACTCCATCCATTTCCTTGTTTATAGTTACTTCCTCATTGGTTGCAATATTCATCTGGCAAATATCTAGGTCAATACAGGGAAATAATGGACACAAGTAATAGTGGTAGCGAGATGCCTGCTATAGTAGCAGTACTGCTAATGAAAGCAAGGCTTCGTAAGAGCAGAACAAACAGTGGTGTTGGCCATGGGTGATTCAGGGTTGGGTACTTGGATTTACCATCATTTATTCACCTGTCACCGAAGAGCTGGTGTCACCATTGATTTGAGCCGAGACTACTCATATACCATGCACACTTTTTGATTGCATGTTTTTGCCAGTGCAAACACTACCACAGCCCATACGCACACCTCACCCCCCTCCCTCGCCCATTCCTGACCCCCGTCCACACCACTGCCCGCTAATAAAAATTTTCCATGGGGAAACACTGATAACAGACATGAGAAGCTCAAACTGACCAAGCGCGGTCAGAATCCGTTCCCGGGAGCGAGTGACTGTCCTGATCCCAGAGTGGAGGCACCTCTCTGGGCCTTCTTCTGCTGCCCTGCTGCAGAAAGGCCGTCCCCTGGAATTGCTGAGCTGGAAACCAGTCACCAGGCAGGGCTGGCTGAGGAACCGCGGGGAGATACCCAGGACCGTAGTAGGCCAGCTGCGCCGGGTCATAGTGACCGCTCATGGGAACATGGTAAGAAAGGCCTGGCCGGGTCCCCAGTGAAGGACCGTGGGGAGAGGAGAGCTTGAGGCTGGTGCGCTTGTGTTCTTGGCCCAAGAAGGGTGCCATGTCTCCAGATGCGCTGAGGTTGATGTTCAGGTTGAGGGTGGGAGTGTTCATTGAGTAGGGTGGGCGGTCCGGTCGCCACTGTGGATTTGGCAGCGCCTCGGAGAGGGGCGTGTCGCCGGGGTCTGCCTCGTTGATGACCAGGACCTCGGCGCGTCCCGGTTGCTGACGGCGGCCGGGCATCCTAGCGGCGCGTCCATCTTGGGGGACGCTGGGATTCACCCTCTCACTCTGGTCGCTGCCGGGGGCCTGGGCGATGGGGAGACCTTCTCTCTTCCCTTTCTTCTTCTCTCTGTGGACCTGTTGCGAGAGTTGTCAGTTGTTGCAGGGAATTGGGTTTATCATAGCTGAATCGAAAGGCCATGTCTATTCACAGCAACAGGACAACTGTATGTAAACGTAAGCTTGTTCCGTATCTAATTATTTGACTCAATTTAAAATAATTCTCAATTTAAAATAACTCTCTGGAGTCTGAAGCTACAGTAATAATGCAATGTTAAGAATTTGGAGAGCACTGACGCAACACAAAATCCATAAACTTACTGACTACTATGACCACTGAAAAGAACAACTGTAATGAATCATTCTAAAAACCAGGGAAACTTCAAATACTTCAAATCTTTCCTTCTGCAAGATATGATTAACTCGGTGGGTAAGAACCATCTAGCAAGCACATCTCGAATCAACCTTGCAAGAAAACTAATGGAAAATACTAGTGCGCAAAGCACAAGATCTAATCATGAGCAGGAATGAGAAGATTTTTCTTGTGCAGCTGGAAGGTTCTAAAATTAGGATAAATATATTTTCCTTACATAATCAATGTCATCATCGTCATGGTTATTGTCATAGGTGGGAGGGGGGTGTTTTCTGGGGATTTTATATCATTTTGTTCTCATTTTATTTCTTCCTTCTCTCCTTGCCCCCCCCCCCCCCCCCCCCAAGCACCGGGCCGTGTGCAGAGGACTCACGGATTATTCCGGCAGATTACTGGCTGTGCCTCCGCATCTAATGCCTGTGATTTGACAAACACCAGCTTTCACCATTGTAATGGGAAAATATTTACGCTCCTCTCCCTGCCAGCATTAGGGTGACCGCTCAAGTGCTCAAAATAATGATGCTTCTCCGTTCCCTCGTTCGGCTGCAGAGCCTCCTTTTCAGACATTTCAGAGGCTCCATTGTGCCTCAACAAGCGTGGCAGAAATTGTGTCTGTCGCCGCCGAGATGAAATCCTGCTAAACTTAGTGTGTGCGGAAATGAGCTAAAACGCCTCATGCAAACCAAAGAAAAAAGAAAAGGAAGAGAGCTTACGACATTTAAAGCTAAGTTTAACGACGAACTAGGACGCGAACGAAGCGTTTTGCTATAGCTCTGCGAGGGTGTTGGAAAAAAAACGATTAGTGTCAGGTCATACCTTCAGCATCTGTGTTTTCAGTTGCCACCTCAGTTCAGGGTCTAAATACTGATGCTGGATTATCTCTTCCACGGCTTCTGGCTCCTGCTAAAAGGTAAATGAGGTATAAACATGAAAGAATGGCAAGCATTCAATGTCCAACATGATGCACATGCCGCAAGTTGGCCTAAGTCTTAATGCAGGTAATGAGATTCATATAAACAAATTTCAGACCTATACTGAAGCAGAATTTCATTTCAGAAACAGCAAAATAATTCACTATCCCTCTGCAAAAAACAAAAAACTGCCTAAATAAAACTAGTGAAATACGCAATGTTGGCAATAAAAGAAAAAGGCCTGTTATTATATATAAAAAGACATGAAGTATACTTGGCCTATATAAACAACCTAGGCTTATTATTACTTTTTTCCCAATCAAGCTTATTTTGGAGACACACAGCACGTCCTCTGAGTTGTTTCTTAACCGTTTCCTTATCTGTGGCAACGAACAAACGGAGAAAGGCCTTTCTGCTTCTAAACATCCCTTAGAATGGCACACAAAATTATCACTCTTATCAAAAGCACAGAAAGAAAAGCAGTCTACTGCAGCCAGCTCCGACTGGATTTTCTGAAGTGATTTTGTGGACGCCAGGTAAGAAAGGCATTATTCTCGCTCTTTGGGTCTACCTGCCCCTCCTGTAGGTTATCTTCACTTCCCTGGGTGTTGTTGGGAGACTTGATATTATTATGCAAAGCTAGCAAATGCCTTTTCTTTTCACTTCTAGAGCCGGCACTTTACTTCTCAACCACAGACGCTCGCATCATTCTCATATATTGCATGTGAAGTTGTCCCAGAAATTGAGGCTTAGAAAAACTAATTTAAAAACTAGTTTTAAAACAAGCAGTGTATCTTTCAATCACAGTGGCTTGTTTGTGTTGTCATGCATGGAAGATTTTTTATTTGTAATTAAATTTGTAATGAAAAAAACCCTAATTTCAAAACATTTTTCAGAAAGTCCCGGTTTCAATCCTTAAACTATAGGCACAAACAATGAATTCACTTACATTCATTGTCACACATTAGGGGACCTGTTCAATCTAACTGCAGTGTGCTTTATTTTAAACTGTAGAAATGCATTAGAATCAGGGCCGGCTGTTGGCATGAGCGATAGCGGGTCACCTGGGGCAGCATCTGTACGGAGGAAAAAACCAAAGGAAAAAAGGGGAAGGTGGAATGCGCTGCATTCATGACAACCTGCAAACCCCCCCCCCCCCCCCCCCCACCCCCCCACTCCATAGGCCATTGCCACCTACAAACCATGATTATAGTAGATATTTTTTGAGTTTCTAACACAACATTTTTAGTTCATTTCAGTGACCACCCAATCCTTATTGTTGTGTAGCAACAGAGGAACAAAAAAGAGGACCCTTGCAGGAATATATTATTCTCAGAAAAGGACAAAGCACAACATGGTTTGACTCAACTGAGGACAAATTTACGAAAATACATGAATTCATGCTGTTCATTTCAGAAAAATGTCATAAATACTCAGATTACAGTCCTGTGCATGTTGCGATGCTTTCAATTTTGTAAAAGCAGCAGATCAGAGGACACATTTAGTACTAATGCTGTAATGAAAATCATTTAGTTGACTTCGGGCCCCCTTGGCTGCTAAGAGCAAACCGGTCCGATCGATGGAACTGACAGCTTGAAGGGTTCGTTATTGAATGCTGCTAATTCTAAAAGTGTGAATAGGCGAAGGTCACAGAATATCAAGCCGCAGTGAGTGGATTGAGTTGTAATATATCCATCAATAAATGCACCACCATGCTGATCTGTCTATTTACGGAAAGGGCAGGTACGCGGGGAACTAATCACGTGGTACTGGCCTCTCCATTACAGGCACATTCACAGATGGGTGATAGCTGCTAATCGCCCCAAAGCTGAGCTGGTTACCGGTTACAGCCGAAATGGGACTTGGACCCCGTGCCCCTACAGAAAACCACCGGATCTGGGCAAGCCTCCATCACCTGTTAGTTAACATAAAACCTAAGTGGTGCAGTAAAACCACATCATTAAAAAAGACCGGAATACACACACACACAAACACACACACACACACAGACACAGTCTTGCTGGTTCTGTACTCCAAAACATGGGATTTAAAATAAAACAATGCATATGAGGTTAACGTGTGGACTGTCAGCTTTAAGTTGAGGGTCCTGACATCCATATTGGGTGATCTGTGTAGGAATTAAAACCCTTTTTATACATAATCTCCCCATATTACAGGAGCAAAAATAACTGGACAAAATAGCAATCTGAAATAAAGGCATCATATTTCGTACTAAATTCTTTGCATTCTATGACTGCCTGAAGTCTGTGAAACACAGACATCACGAGACACTGTGTATCTTCCCTGGTAATGCTCTGCCAGGCCTATACTGCAGCCATCTTTAGTTCTTGTTTGTTTCTGGGGTATTTTGACTGTAGTCTTTTCTTCAGCAAGTTTAGCCCATGTTCAGTCGGATTCAGGATGGGTGATTGAATTTGCCAATGAAGAACATTCCATTGTTTGGCCCTGAAAAAATCATTGATTGCTTTAGCAGTGTGTTTTGCACCTGAGCAGATGTTTCAATACAATTCAGAATTCATCCTTCTGCATCATCAATAAAGTCAAGTGAGTCAGTTACAGTGGCAGCCATACATGCCCAAGCCATAGCACTAGTTTCACCATGTTTCACAGATGAGGGGGGTGCTTTGGATCACGAGCAGTTCCTTTCTTTCTACAGTTTCCATCACCTTGGTACATTTAATACTAGTCTTATCTGTCCATAGGCCTATGCCACAATTAAAAGGTTAGTTTTTCTCTGATTGACCATACCATAGATGCTTCCCCAAGCATCGGTCGATGCATCCCCAGAGAAATGTGAACAATTCTTAAAGTTTTTTGCAAATAAAATAGACAATATCAGAGTGCAGGTCATCCCAGAAACTCAAAACATACCTTTTTCTAATGAAAATTCTGCATATTTTCATACCATCTCCAAATTTTCATGAGGTGAAGTCATTGCTAAGATGAAGCCCTCTTCGTGTGCCCTTCCTTGCAAGTTCCATTCGTTTTACTCTTTTTTTGTTTCTTCACAATCTTTAACTTCTGGCACTGAATCTGCTTATTTTAAAACTGTGATGGTTGAACCTTTCCTGAAAAAACCCTATCTTGACCCTCTGTCCTTAAAATATTACAGACCAATCTCTAAATTACAATTCCTGTTTAAAAAGTCTTAGAGAAAATGGCGCAAATCGACTGTTAACTTTTATGACCAGAAATGATCTCTTTGAGAAGTTTCAATCCGGTTTTAGAAAACTGCGCAGTACCGAGACCGCTCTCTTCCAAGCAGTACAGAGTCATTCCAGGGGAAAATGGACCCTTTTTAACCATGACCTCTCAGATCTTTCTGACATTTGACACCCGTAATGTAACCTTGGTATACTTTTGTAACAACAAAGACTTGCTATACTACATGGCTTATGTCTGAATATGTTGATTTAATTAAGAATTAAAATGAATGTCTATTTATCTCAAAACTACTTACACTTTGAACAGTTCATACGTTGTTCTATACAGTCCGATGTACACACAGACAATTTTTGTTTTACAGTACGATTACAACTGGTGATTGACTAGTTAAAGAAGGGTTGCACAACTCCAGTCCTGGTTGTTCCTTAGTTATAGTTTTCTGTAAAATAGCTCTGTAAACTACACTGGTTCACCCCTGTAGCAGTGTAAAATGTTTAGAATACACTTGCAGTCTGAGCCTTTAACTGTTAATTATACAAATGTCAGCCCAAGAAATAATTGAGCTGATTAAATAAATAAGAGCAGAAGCTGGCACAAAATCCGGAATTGGATCTGCCCTTTTTACGCACCCTTGGGTGAAAGGCTGATCTGTATCGGGATTTTGCACCAACTTCTGCTCTTAATTATTTCATTAACTCAGTCATATCTTGAGCTGACATTTGTCCACAGAAAATATAATTGAGCCAATTAAATAATTAAGATTTTAAGAATTGGGGAAGGGGGGGCTATATATACCCGCTGCATTTTATTTATAATACTCTCGACAGCCTCTAGCAAGTCATGAGTATGGGATTGCCATCAGAAGCTGCGCACCTGGAAAAAAGTGAATGACATCGGAGGAGAAATAGCATGGCACCTGTGGGAAAGCTCAACAATGCACCAAACGTGGGCTAAATGCTACACTTTCAAAGGTTCATACGCCGCCTCTCCAGGGGAGAGACAGCAGAGGGGGCTCTGAGGGAGGGAAGGGCCGGCTCCTGCTCGGACGGCACGGGGGGCAGTGGCAGCCAGGTTCCGGTGACACCATTGCCCTAAGGCGCCTCGCGTAACCGGTGTCAACGGCTCTGCGGCGGGCACTGGGTGCCCTCTCATTACTCCCTCCGTGGCGAGACGTGGCGCGACCTCTGCCTGCCCTATCCCCCCCCCCCCCCCCCACACCCCCCGCCTTTTGTCAACCATTTTAATAATCCCAATCGAAATCTCGGAAATGATAAAGCCAAATTGCATCTGGAGCATTGTAAGCTGCGTAATATCTATTCTGTTAAATTGAGGTCTGTAATTGCCCCCCCACCAACCACCCCCCCCCCCCCCCCCCCCCCCCCCCCCCCCCCATGTAGAGGGGCCACAACAAAGGGCAGCAATCGCAGCATGTCATTTTCCTCGAGACCGGGAAACACAGCTTGGCAATGAAGACTTCAAAGGCCCGCGGATCTTGAATTGCATTTGGTGGCTATTGTGGCTGCCCGGGCAATCTTGATTAGGTGTTTACGCGGAGGTATGGCATACAGTGGCGGAGAGCCCCTGAGCCCTGGTCTAGAGCTATTAAGAGACTGTACATTATGTTCCTGGCTTTGAAGTGAGGGCCTGAGGGATAGCGAGGGACTCGGGCTGAGTGCAATGGCAGAAGATTGCTCTGCTACCTCTGTCTTTATCAAAGGGCCTCTGCCTGGATGTCATCATGACTCCGGTCGCTTGCTGGCAAAAGTTGGAGCATTACGAGATTGTGTACATTTAATAACATCTCTAATTATCGGGAGTAAATGAGGAAGAACCCACACCCAACGCCCCCCCGCCCCCCACCATCCCTTTCTCAGTCAAAGACAAAATAGTGCCTTTTAAAAACCCAAATAGCACACTTAGCTGTCCTTTGGATGATGTCTTTAAATTTAATGTGATTACACTGAGCCCAGCAGGCTTTTCCTCCATTTCAAGGGCACTGCTGACAAAGAAATAACCGCTATGCAGCTCATAACAAGACCATCTGAACATGAAGATCAGGTCAGACACTGATCATTTATGCTTGTAATGACACCATATCGTCTTGTTGCTGTAGCTCCACAGAACTGTAAATGTCAAAATAGGCTGTGCTATAGCCTACATCAGATCTCCAAACATTATTTAAAAAACAACTTATTAAACAAGTATATTAAAAATTATACTGTATGGATGTCCCTTCTTAAAACAGGCAACATAACTACTTTATGTAGATTTGTAATTTTTGCATTTTCAAGATCCTTTTCCTGAAGCCATAGAAATTGTACAATGGCAATTACGTCCAATACACGCTTCAGACGTAGCACAAGTAGCTAAAAACAATACCAAAAGACAGTATTTATAATATTTTTCTCATTATCTCATTATCTAGATTATAGCATAAGCTATAATGCAGACCAGACAGCATTTATAGCACAGGCTCATATAAAATAAGGAATCGTGTTAGTTAGTTGAATTCCAGCCCTTGTACAAAACCGGCCATTAACCGAAAATGAATTTGTTAAACTGGCAAGTGCTTTAGCGGAGCCTTTGTCCAGCATGAGCGCTCCCTCTGAATGATATTGGTAGGGCACGAGCAAAGGAAAGCCCACAGGAGCCTAATCAGAGACAACAACACAGACAGTCGGGGAGGGGGAAGCCCTGTTGTGTGCGGGTCCACAATACCAATGACCCTTGAGTATGCAAATCGGACTGATACCAAACATTATGTTAGTGCTGGGCTCAGATGGGTTGGCAAATGCTGAAAATACAGCAAACTTGCATACGCCACGGAGCACAGATCCACGGCGGCAGTCAATTATACCCAGGTGCACAGATATTTAAAAGGCGATTGGTAACCCTGCTTCTCTGATGTTCTTAATAGCCACTGTTGTACAGATAATCTCATATAACCAGACATGCTTGCCTTTCACTTTTTTTTGCGCAGACGGCAATTGAAAAGTGCTTTTCTCTGCCAAATTAATTTCCCAGCCCAATTCAGAGCACGCCACTCCTTTCTGTGCTCCTGGGTGAATCAATTAAAATTTGCCATTTGCAAACATATTCAAACAATCAGGACTGAAAGCCTGCATCCAGGGTTAAGAGACGTTTGGTTTTTAAGCTGTGTTTTCATTTCAAAAAGCTTATTGAAATGTAGTCCAAGTCCCATTGGCACCAAAACTTAAAGTGTTTGAGGCAGGCGTGTCACAACGGACTTGATCTTCAAGTTTCCCTTTTTGTGTAACCATGTGACAGGGAAACCATTGGTTTATATGCATTTGTGCACTGATTCAGAAAATGTATCCTGAGAGATGGAAACATTCATCGCATTTGTAGCTTAAGTAATGCTCCCGCTGCAATCACACAAGTGCATCTGATTGTGCGTGAATGCCCACTTCCTCCATGTGCCACTTAGCATGATTTGGTCTTCCAATGTCCCTTGTACAACTATATCTTCTCTAACCTTAAAAGACTATCTGTGACCAGATAAAATGCAGCTGCATGTGCACGGAAGCTGTTCTCAGTGCTTTGCTTTGAAAGCAGGTTATCAATGCGATCCATCAAACTTGGATATCCTGTTATTAAAAGTCCACTATCTAAACCGGAAAATAAAAAAATTGAGAAACTTGTGGAGACAATTCTGAAAGACACTGATGTCTGACACTACCATATGTCCAAAGCAGCAACAGCAGGATGTCAACCGTGAGGCCAAAATACCAGTATTTCACTGCAGATTCTAAAAGAGTACTTTGATTTCAATGCCTGTTACCCACAGGCCATGCATGCATCGCTTGTATCTGTTCACGCAGAGGAGCAAGAGGGCTGCAACAAATAAGAAGTGCAATTCTGTTGTCAACAAATTTTCATGAGAGTTGAACGGTCTGTGTTTCAGAGCTGAGTTACGATAGTTTCCTTCTCTGATGAGCCAAATGTGTATCTATTGAGAGGCGATATAAGGTTCCATAAGGGTGCCGTCACAAAATCCCTCATGAATCACATAAATATGCAACTTGTTGACACAAAACCCTAGCCTAAATTCTATGAACATAAATTGAGCTTGGTCATCTTTTAACATTAACATTTGTTGTTTCACTTGCTGCTGAAAAATATGGGAGTTAAATCAATCCTCAGACTTGTGACCATCAACAATCAAGATGGCACAGTTTTCTATTCAATATCTCTGCTGCTTTTGAGACAGCTACACAATTGACATGACATTGCTATTGTAAGCTGTGTTCATAGGACTTCTTCATGACCTTTTCCAATTTCTGTCCATGCAACAAACCAATAAAAGCACATTTCCTCATCAGTATTTCTGACAGCTGCATTTATGTGATATAAATAGGCGAGTCCCTTACTGTTTCATGAAAACATGCATTCGAAAATGAGCAGCTGATATCTTGAGCACTGTGATGTAAATTATTTTGGCTTCACTAAATTGCGTAAGTATTGTTATTACTATTTTATTTTATGCAAACAATTTATTTTATTATTTTATGACATTGTGCATAGCAATTAAGGTTGGGAATATTTCTGCCAAGGTACAATTTTTGTGTAATCTTTAACATGGAATATTTTTATGGAATCTTTTTTAAAAAACCCAATCTTTAATGGCAGCTTTTTTTCATTCAAAACTAAACATGATAAAGAAATAATAATTTTCAATTAGTGTTTAAAACCTTACGATTTACTGACCCCAAACCCTCGCCCCCCCACCCCCCCACCCCATATATACCCATTCTTATCATAGCCTGGAATCCCAAAAGAGCAATTTTGAACTATTTACCTCTATGTCATCGAAGGAAGGATGTAAATGTCCCTGGTTATCAGCAATGTTTGTGCACCCTCTGGTGGTCCATTATAAGAATACAGCAAGTTCAAATACACAAAACATGCACTGGATCTTCAATATTTAAATCATAAACTGGCAACAGTGGCCACGTCCATTTCTGGTTTTCATGCCAACTTTTGGCCTTAATTATTTTAAGACCTAAAAAAAAGTGCAAGAATGACAACAACTTTGTCCATATACAAAACGTTTCACTCTGATCTAATCTATGAGTGCATCAGTGTTGGTGTATACAGCCAATCAGCTCATTTAGCCTGGGTTATTGGTGGAGACCCGCATACACATACCAGACCTCCAGGACTGGAATTGTTCAGCCCTGATTTAAATGTACAATGAACATGACACCTGTTGTAATACTTTTCTGGTAAATACAGGCCAATAAATTGCTGAAATATATTGCATGTAGGTCTAAGACTGTCAAAAAGAGCAAGATTCATCTTAATGAAAAAATGCACATTTGTTTGGACTGAACAACAGTATTGGTCTTTCACCTGCCACATGAAAGTGCAGTAGACTGCGATACATTTTGATTAAGAACAATCAATTTTAACCAAACACAAGTGGTGGCGCTGCTTGGTGGCTCAACTGGTTAAGGCAGACTGAGTTGGTGCCAACTGCGGCCGGTAACTCCATTGGCTAGCAAAGTGTACAGGATGGTTCAGTCAGTTCGGAGTCAGTGTTTCAATGCTCTCTAGCTCTCTGGCTGGTCAACTGGGTCCCCATGGACTGCATGCCAAAGCATTACATTACATTACATTACATTACAGGCATTTGGCAGACGCTCTTATCTAGAGCGACGTACAACAAAGTGTATAATCATAATCAGGAAAGCCACATGAAATGTCTTCCTCCTCCTCAGGTTCTATGTGAGCTCGGCTGTGCTCTGTAGTGTGAAAAGAAGCAGGCTGGTGACATCATATGCTTCAGAGGAGATCTGTCTCTGTCCTAAATTGGTAATGGAAATTATGCATGAATGTTCCTAGACAGTTAATTGTCCAAATCAAGGCAGAAATCGGACAAGTTCAGCCACAGGTTGAGTGCCAAATTTGTTAAAAAAATTAAATGAATAAAAAAACAACAGAAGGGGTGAATTTCAAGAAGAACAGACATGTAGAGCTTCTCACATCAATCTAAGTCAGTAGACAGTAAGAAGCATGTATGCATGATGACATACCTTGTTCTTATGGTCTTCTTTTGCTCCCTTTGGGCCGTGTGCACACAGATAGGAGGCCTGTTTTGTTCTGACCCCGAGAGTAATTTTGTTTCGTTCCACAATGTCCTTTTTGGGCTTGGTTTGTCTCATGTTTGACAATCGACGGGACCAATTCAGTCCATTGTAAACGCTGTCCTGGTTGTTGCTCGTTGTCTCATGGGTATGGGCAGATTCTCGCTCATAGAAGAGCTGGTACTCCTTTGCATACCTCTCATTCATCTCTTCATAAGAGTCCTCTGGTTCATGAAAGACAGCCTGGTTTTCCCGTGTGTGCGTTCGGTTCACGGCGGCTGGGTCAGCCAACGCTCTTCTGTTCGAAGCGGCGCACTCAGGGCGGTGAAGCGTCCGATGGTGACTCTGCCGTTCGGACACTGCGGTTTCAGCCCCGGCAACTGCGACGCTCTGCGGAGACGGGTAGTAAGGAGTTGGGGGAGGCTTGGACTTTGACTCCGAGCAGCGGTCTGGCACCACGTCCGTCGCAAAGCCGACAGCAGGGGCCTGCCTGCGAGCAGAACGATTCTTCTGTTCCCCGTTTCCGGAATGGTCTCTCGCCTTCCAGGGACTCCCTTCACCTGGGCTGGCATAAACATTGGACCCCTCTTCCTCAAGCAAGAGCTGGGTCCCTTCCTCAAAGGGCCGGTCTCCCTTCAGGTTGGTCCTCCAGTTGGGGTCGTAACGCAAGGCCGCATATTCGTCCTCCGCAGGTCCATACCTGCCAAGTTTAAGGAGCAGACGTATGATTTGAGATGAGGCATAGATTGACAGGGGAACGACGCCAACAAAACAGTACACAGGTATCTTGGCAACCTGACAGATTCAGAAAAACAGTGGACAGGATTGTGGTTGAAAACAAGTGAAAATGTAAAAAAAATTTATCACCCACTGCTGCAGCTGTATATTCACTAAAGCGATTCAGTACCTTGCTTGAGAATATACCATCAGTGCTCTCCATCAAACCTAGAAGTCTTGCGGTTGAAAGACAACTCCTCATTAACCACAATGTCAGCCGAATCTTATTAAGTAAAGGGTGATTGTGACAGTCGTTCTTTATAAAAAAAAATACTTAATAAAAAAATAGCCTTACATCAAATAGATTGTTCAAACCAACTCTACTTCAAAATTTTGCATACAGAACATAGATATTAATTTCAACGAAAAAGACTTATATTTGTAGTCATACAATAGTTAGAGTAAGGTTTTTATTTATATATTTTGATATTCTTAGCATTTTCTACACTTGCTTATATCCCTTGTATTGTGTGTAAGCAAATGAAGAATAGGGCATGGAAGCAAGTTCTGAAAAAGGCAATTTTCAGCTAATAAAACAGAGGCACTGATGCCCGTGAATTGAAATTGCTGCCTAATGTGCTCCTTGTAGCATTGATGAAAAGGCCTCATTAAAATTATTAGCAGAGTGCTTCTTTGTTGTGCTGCTCTGAATACTGAGACCTACTTCTCGTTTTGTGATGCCATATGTAGAACTGTTCTGGTGTAAAGCACTTCAGTCAATGAGGGTGAAAGGGTAAGGAACAGCACTGTAATGACCCAACTGAAAAGGGCTGGAGAATGCAGCCCATTACAGACACACAGCTGGGTGCAGTCTTTAGCATGCAAAAACCTACTTAGGTTATTGTATTTTCATCGCAAATCCAGAGAGAGCAGGAGACCTGTGTGTGTCCTGTAGGAAATTTGTCTGACCCCTTTGTTCTCCCGCAAATACGGAATAGGTTCAAGAAAAATAAACACAAACATGGGGGGAAAGTGTATTTTTTTGTGGTTTCCACTGCTATGAAATACCCTCTGATATGATCACAGTTCTATGTCTAAATTTGCACGGTTCAAGGAGGCTATCTGAAGCCAAATGTGTGAGAGTGGCTGATATCAGCTTAACACAGTTTTGAGACTATGAGATAATGTTATCTGGCTGGAGGTGCTTCGCGGCAGCAAACAAAAAAAATGGGCCATTGATACCCTGGTCATCACGCTGTGACGAGAAGTACGTTAAGTGCCACTCCAAGGGACTGCGGTCCATACAAACAAAAACAAAATAAATAGCGCGATCCTTGCTTCTTTTGAAAATAGATATCACGCAGACAAAAGGGGTGCAGCAGAACCGCTAGGGGACTGGAAACAGTGGTAGGGGACCAGGGTCCACACTTCAGATTCCTGGATTTGTTGCACCAGTGCAATGTAGGGTCTCCCACATACAGACAAAAGAGGTGCATGCGTGTTAATGGGCAGCGCAACAAGTGCTTATTGTGATAACCTCAGACAAAATACAATCAAATTTCCATTCATTTAAGGCAGTTTTCATGGAAATGACAGAAATTCAAGGTCTTCCATGAGCCCAATTAGCCTATGTTGCTGACACTTGGCTACAACCCTTTCAATCACCAACATTTTTCATTGCTGAGTAAGTGAATAAAAGCTATTAATCATTTATTTGTTATTTAGCAATGGAAAACCTGGATTGTTTCAAGAGTGCTCTCTTTAGTTAACTTCACAAAAGCACTGAGCTGAGCCCTAATTAAATTCCATTAACAGAAATGCCATTCTCTGTGCAAAACATCAGGCATCACATGTACAATTCTAAAATATAAAGTTAAAGCTTTTGCATAATTACATAGTAATTACAGATAATTAGTTCAGCTGTACTATATGCTATATATAATTTAATTAAATGAGTGTTTATTTATTTATTAATCTAACATTATGTTGTTTACCTTCTTCAACTTCATTTTGAAATGATAAATCAAGGAAGGATAAACAAAATAAATGATAAACGATGCAACTTAGATAATTATTTTACTGATTCAACACAGTTGTCTTTCAACAAAATTAAACTATAACATCTGCAGTGTGTGGTGTGTGTGTGTTTGTGTGTATATATGTAAACATGTATATAACAAACAAAGATTAAAAAAAACATTTTTTATGTCTACCTGCAATAACACAAAAATGTTTGTTTTACCCAAAATAGGCTCCTTTGGCCTTAATTATAGGAAGTCTATCCAATCATTGTGCGAAGTGGGAACAGGAGGGATGGGAGGGAGTTCGGGGGGTAATTAAATTGATTCAAGTATAATCTATCTTAAGTTTTTTTGGTATTAGGGCTACCCAAGGTTTTAAAAGGTAGATAAGATTTCAGTCAGTTCAACTACCCCCAGCTATTATGAGCAAAGTCCAGGATTATTTTTTTTAACTAAAACTCATTCTAAGTTCACTCACTAAAACTTGTGTTATTGTAGGTAGAAATGGGAAAAAAATGTTTGTACTTTGGTTTGTATTTATTTGAGGAAAAAAAACAACCCACAGGTGGCCTGTACTATGCACATATCTCAACTTCAAACATAAGGCGTCACATTAGCGCCATCTACTGAAAGAAACTATCATTACCATGAAATTTTCTTGACCTTTCAAATAAATCTACAAAGATGGTGAATTTACTCACATGGGTAAATACAATTGCACCTATTTTTATGCATTATTTGTTTTAAACTATGTGCATCACCATTTTACGAACGAGTAGCAGTAACTGGCACAACTGAGAGAAGGAAGCTTCGAGGAACATAGATTTACCCCAACATGTCTTGGCGTTTCTCTCGCAGTATCTCACCAACTTCGGTGTCATGTGGTACTGTATTAATTTGTCCTTGTTGTGGTGCTACTACATCAAGGCTATCGTATATGTAGTGATTTTCCTCTGCAAATTCTTCCAAGTCATTTTCGTCGTCTCTCTCTTCCTCCCCACTACTCTCTTCCAGTTCCTCCCCCTCGCCGTTTGTTGGATTCACCATTTCATTGGCCTGTCGGATCCGAGTCTTAAGTTCCATTTGGTACCTCCTCTCCTGGGCGAGACTTTCGGTGTCAGACTCCAAGGAGTTCCACAGGCTGATCTGTGCGTCCTCCATAAGGGAAGATTTTTCTGGTTCCTCCTTGGATCCTATGTCTGATGTCCCAGCCTGAATCACATTTTGACGGTTCAATTCCATGGTGTTATCCATGCCCACTTCAATTTAGGCAACAGGTTGGTGTGAGCGCAGAATGTTTTTATTGAACAACGTTGACCTAACCTGTTGGTATTCCAGTTAATACAGGGTCAAGTGTTTGTTGGAAATTAATTCTGTTAAAAAAAATAAAGACTAAATTAAACCATTGGAACGACACGACAGAAGTAACTAACTGTCAGCTAACGGAAAACGAAGGGCTTTAGAAAACATTCATGTCGGTCATCATATAAAATTTCTTAAAAGCGCTACTACGTCGAATGCTGTAGGCAACTGGATTAACTAACGCTAGATAGTATACAAAAAACTTAGCTAGGCGTTAGCAAGCGACGTGAATAACTATAAATAAGTTAGCTAACTTCGAATACGCTTGTTGCTGGCTCACACCTCGCAAATTAGCACGTTTGCTGGTTAGGAATGCTACCTAGCTCGCGTATAGACTATAGTTATGGTTAGTATTAACAGGCAAGCTAGATTGGCTAACGTTAGCAATCATCATCGTATGATCTCTTCAGTTATGTAGCCAGATGCAAATAGCTAACGTTTGCTAAATTACAAAATATTTTATTTGCTCAGTTAGGAGGTAGCTAATGCCAGTTAGCTAACAAGTTAACGGTTAGCAAAATGAAGCCGTTCCATTGATGCATGCTGGTATTCAATTTAGCTATATGACACTGGTACAGTTTAAAAATAAAGTACCTAGCTAGTTAGTCATCTTAAAGCAATCGCGTGGCGTAAACACATTGGTAACGTTAGCTAACAACTAATTATTAGCAAAAAGCAGCGATTAAACTCACCCATCTCCACACCTGTACACAGCGTTGCTGCCATGGTAACATTGAAGCGTCACCACGCACCGTACGCGCGACGTTGGCTAATGTTAGGTAAAGTTGCTAATATGTAGGCTTTATATTCATATTCATGAATACTAATTCAGAAATAATTATAATCCATTTTATGAACACTGAGAAATACATGAGATCTGTTGACTTGCTAGATATGCCAAGAAATACTGACGAGATTATTGCATTGCTTTTTATGTGTGCGCAAGTTAGAGTTGCACAAGCACGGACGTAAGATCCATGAGTCCAGAATTGTAAATCAATTAAAAAACATTAACCTGCATGTTGCCCCTTAAGCAAACAATATTGCTGCGGGATGTTTAGGAGGATGGTGATGGATTGTGCAATATTTATGGTGGTTTCTTGGAAACACCCCGTCCAGTCCTGTGCAGTGGGTTGATCGCCAATGACCGCGGTTGGCATTAACTGGACGTTCCAAATTAGGATAGGAATTGGATATACACAGCCCTGCATGGGGACAAATTATTTTTTATAAAGACGAAGTCAACTTCTCCGACAAAGATAGGTACGGCCAATTTAACTTCGACAACTTTTTGAGTAGCCCTGGGGACTGTCATTTCCGACTCGCACACTCACACCCGATGATTTGGAATTAGTGGTGAAATCGATGTGCAGCCCCATTTCAAACCAGTTATACCCAAATTAGCGAGTGCCAACTGTAGTGTCGTATGGTCTCGAAACTCGCGAGGCATACCAGTCCCACCCAAAGTACAGATATTCTTAGTAACTATATGCCGTCCAAGATTTCTCCAAACAAATATTTGGGAAACCAAGCAAAAGCCATATCGCAAATTTAATTTTAATATAATTTGATAGAATTAATATTAAACTCAAAATTAGCGATTTATGAGCAAACGTCGGGGTATATCGTGGTCACAACCATCATTGGTCTTGCTTTCCTTATCTGTGACTAGCCGTCCAACAACGGCAAGTGTTAATTTTATCTTGCTCACCATTATAATTGTTCACTTAACACATTACTACTAATGTGGTAAACAGAGAACCATTCACTTACGTTTACTTCTGCCTTGCAAATATGTAGCTAACCAGCTTAGGTCATGCCATTCACCATTAAGGATTGATTTAGAACCTATAACTACCTAGTTGACCTTTTTTTAAAGATGGTACATCTTCAGTAAGCACTGAAAAACCAGCAAGCAAAGCATCAACTAATATTTACCATCAGAAAAATCACAAGATTCAGAATTTGAACAAACCTTTTTGGTGATTATTCAAATGGCCAGGGTTTTTTTTTTTTTTTTTTTTTAGTTGGCCACTCTTGCATATATGGCAGAGGCCATACTCGTTTTTTTACCTGACATTTGTACAGCAAATATCACAAGTTAAAATCTTGAGATTTTTTTTTTTTTTTTTTTGAGATGCTGAGTAGAATGTAGCAATAAAAAAAGTATCCATGCAGTACTTCCACAATGGTTTCACACCATTTAGTTTCCAAGGCTTCAATGTACACCATCTTAAAATACTGAAACCATGAGTACAGGCTCTAAATGATATACCACAAAAATGATTCCGTTAAGCTTATCCAGAGTTACTTTTCCTCAGCAATTTATTTCAAAACATTTGCTGAGCACAGATGTTATCCCAGAAGGTTAAATATTTTTGATTTTCAAAAAAAGGCACAAATGAGAAAGGAAGTCACATTTTATTTTGAACAGGCATTTTCAAGGCAGCAACAGTGGAGACTGAAAATCCTTATAAAAACAATGAAAAAACTGCTGCTTTATGTAGTTGAAAAACAAAACAAACGCAGTTTTGTGTGATAAAAAGCAGTTAACTTTTTTGATCCCTGGTATCCTGTTTTAACTGGCACTGTGGCAGAGATTTAAAGCAGACACTAACCAAAATACTTGAATTGGAATTCGGTGATAAAGACTCAGTGAGTGAATCCTTCAAATTGCACAAAGTAGAAATAAGCCACAGTAAACATTGCTCAGGAGAAAGAGGTAGCTGCCTGACAGGGAATGGTTTAGTCGACTTCCTCAATGGTTGGTCCAGAGGATCCACCACCAGGTGCAGCGCCAGCCCCTGGGAAGCCACCAGGCATCCCTTCTGGCATTCCCCCTGGCATACCCCCAGCACTCTGGTACAGCTTTGTGATGATGGGGTTGCACACCTTCTCCAGCTCCTTCTGTTGATGCTCGTACTCATCCTTTTCAGCAGTCTATTTCAAATAGGAAAATAAAATTCATAGGTTGAAGTACTGCAATTTCAGGGGAAAGCAACAACTAAACAAGTCATGCAAGTGGAGTCAATGTCCAAACAACTCCATGTCCAGTTTTAAGCCATTACTGCAAACTATTCTAACAAACTTAACAGTTTAAGACTTCCCAAAAACAGGCCACATCATACCTGGTTCTTGTCCAGCCAGCCAATTACTTCATTGCACTTGTCCAGGATCTTCTGCTTGTCCTCATCACTGATCTTACCCTGAAGTTTCTCATCCTCAACAGTGGATTTCATGTTGAAGGCATAGGACTCCAGTGCATTTTTGGAGGACACCTTATCGCGCTGCACATCATCCTCAGCCTTGTACTTCTCTGCCTCCTGGACCATGCGCTCAATATCCTCCTTGCTGAGACGGCCTGGATTTCAATTAAATGTAGGCAGACTGATCAGACAATTCACACACACCATGCTAAAAGTAGATCAGAGATCAACGAATTGCTTGCTTACATTATTTATTATAGCATTTTACCTTTGTCATTGGTGATTGTGATCTTGTTCTCCTTGCCAGTGCTCTTGTCAACCGCAGAGACATTCATGATGCCATTGGCGTCAATGTCAAAGGTGACTTCGATCTGGGGAACACCACGGGGTGCTGGGGGAATGCCTGTCAGCTCAAACTTGCCCAGCAAGTTGTTGTCCTTTGTCATGGCTCTTTCACCTTCATAGACCTGTATAAAAATAACTAGTTAATAACTTGACATAATCCCCCATTATTTGACAACCATTTTCACTGACACAAGATGACATGATCAATAGGTCAGCTCTGCCTTAATGCTCGCTCAGACATCCAAGGAAGGTAACTTGGGCCATCTTTGGTCTTTCAACCTCTGGTGGAAACTACGAATGACTTAGGAATCAACTTCATCACAGCGAACAATCAGGAAAACACCACAATCCCATTCAAACTCTCACCTGGATGAGCACACCGGGTTGGTTGTCTGAGTAGGTCGTGAAGGTCTGGGTCTGTTTTGTGGGAATGGTTGTGTTGCGCTTTATCAGAACGGTCATGACACCACCAGCTGTCTCAATACCCAGAGACAGAGGGGTGACATCAAGCAGCAGCAGATCTTGAACGTTCTCAGACTTGTCACCAGACAGGATAGCAGCCTGGACCGCTGTCAATAAGGAAAAGGGGCATCACTCACACTGAAAATAAGAGTTCAGCTCCATATATTACTGTGGTCTCGCTCAGACATCCAAGGAAGGTACTTGGGCCATCTCTGGTCTTTCAACCTCTGGTGGAAACTACGAATGACTTAGGAATCAACTTCATCACAGCAAGAGTATATGACAGTTAAACTGATATTGAGCATTACCTGCACCATAAGCGACAGCTTCATCAGGGTTGATGCTCTTGTTGAGCTCCTTGCCATTGAAGAAATCTTGCAGCAGTTTCTGGATCTTGGGGATTCGCGTAGAGCCGCCCACCAGGACAATGTCGTGGACCTGGGCTTTGTCCATCTTGGCATCACGGAGAGACTTCTCGACCGGATCCAAGGTGCCACGGAACAGGTCAGCGTTCAGCTCCTCAAAACGAGCCCTGGTAATGGAGGTGTAGAAGTCGATGCCCTCGTACAAGGAGTCAATTTCGATACTGGCCTGGGTGCTGGAGGACAGGGTGCGCTTGGCTCTCTCACAGGCGGTGCGGAGACGGCGGACAGCTCTCTTGTTGTCGCTGATGTCCTTCTTGTACTTGCGCTTGAACTCGGCAATGAAGTGGTTGACCATGCGATTATCGAAGTCTTCACCACCCAGATGAGTGTCTCCAGCCGTCGACTTCACTTCAAAGATTCCATCCTCGATGGTCAGGATGGAGACATCAAACGTGCCACCACCGAGATCAAAAATAAGGACGTTGCGTTCTGCACCAACCTGGAAAATTAAGGGGTTTAAAGTTTTTTTCCATCATAATTGGACATCCATGGAACGCACTTAGATAATCTCTGGTCATCTGATGTCTTGTTGAAATCACAGGACTTATGAATAAACTCCAGTGAACATTTATGTATGCATGTAAAAACATGTAATTCCTAGTTTTACCCAAATGATCAACCAGTTCTACATACTACCCCACCCCAATTACACACAATTTTTACATCAAACAATTTCTGTTCTTCTTCATTTTATTCATTTATCTATTTTACTTTCTGAAACTTCCATCTACCTTCATATGGAAGTAAAATGTAAGTCTTACCTTCTTGTCCAATCCATAAGCAATAGCAGCAGCAGTTGGTTCATTGATGATTCGCAGAACATTTAGACCTGAAATTGTACCGGCGTCCTTGGTAGCTTGTCGCTGGGAATCATTGAAGTAAGCTGGTACCGTCACAACAGCGTTTGTAACAGTCTGAAATAAGGAGAATTAACATAATGATGCACAATTACAACAGCAGGTCCTTCAAAACATCTCACTTCAAACTCAGGCACTGAACAAAACTTACCTTTCCTAGATAGGCTTCCGCAATTTCTTTCATCTTGACCAGCACCATGGATGAGATCTCCTCAGGAAAGAAGGTTTTCTTCTCTGCTTTATATTCAACTTCCACTTTTGGACGACCGCCATCATTGACAACATTAAATGGCCAATGTTTCATGTCAGACTGCACAACAGAATCTTCAAACCTTCTGCCAATTAGACGCTTGGCATCTGTCAAAAACAGTTCAACAAATAAAATCTCCATTAAGATGGTGTCCTGCACTTGATTTCAATCTGGGTTCACAAGCTTACTAATGGCTGCTCACTCAGACATCCAAGGAAGGTACTTGGGCCATCTTTGGTCTTTCAACCTCTGGTGGAAACTACGAATGACTTAGGAATCAACTTCATCACAGTGAGCCACAAAGTACTTTAAAGATCATATACCCAACAAGAAACTTCGTGGAAATCACAAAAAACGGGAGTAAGCAGTAATTTACAGAAATTAAAGACCTTATACTGTATTTAAAACTTACCAAACACTGTGTTGGTGGGGTTCATTGCAACCTGATTCTTTGCAGCGTCTCCAATCAGCCGCTCAGTATCGGTGAAAGCTACATAGCTGGGTGTGGTCCTGTTTCCCTGATCGTTGGCAATGATCTCAACTTTGCCATGCTGGAAGACACCTACGCAGGAGTAGGTTGTCCCCAGATCAATACCAACTGCTGGTCCCTTTGACATATTGCCTACCTGAAGGAAAGTGGGGGATAAAATGTGTCTGCATCAGAACATCCATAAAAGGAAGATGACAAATGACACAAACAATTAAATACATTGAATTTTGAAACTTTAACATACTACTTGGGCTAAGTTGAACATCTAAATTAAGTTTACATAATGCACTCAACACCCAGCTAAACAAACAATTAAACTACCCAGATGATACTGATATTCAAATTTTGTAACAATGACACTGATACCTATTTCAGAATGGATTACAGAATTGTGCATCTTCTAATTCATTCTGCTGGCATGGACCTCCTTCCTGAACAGCTCAGAAACCATTTTTAAGTGACATTCTTAAATGTTTTCCATGTACAAAACTGGCTAATGTAGCCAAATCTGGAAAGCATTTAAACACCAATGAAAAGTATTGCAACACCAGAGGTTTTAATGTTAAAACAATTTCGGGCTGGGCAATATACTTTAATGATATTTATAGTATGCATTAAAGATCACTGCCACCGGGCGCTGTATTGCCTTCTTTTAGTCTTTTTCATTAATTAAACCTGACGCAGTAATAAACATCTAAACTTCAAACGTAGCTTGAATTGTTTCCAGGAAAAACGTGAATACTTCTCTGCAGGGTGTTGATAATACAGCCAAGATGTTAACATTTAAACCCCATAAATTGTTAGCCAGGTTTCTGTTGCCTCATTGAACTGCTATCAAAACAGGATTAACAACTAATTTAGCCAAGACCCTGTAAATGACTTTGAACTGAAGCGAAGTAGAAACTAGTTTTTGGTGAGAAATGTACCGTCTCGCTAGCATTTACACTGTCTGTGCTCCAAATCTCCATTTTGCCCACACTACTATTTAAATTCCCCGCAAGGTTAACTACGCAAATTCGTCGATGGTTTTTGGTAACCGATTCTCGCCTATTTGATCGCCTACACCCCTTCAGCTCTATCTTTGCTTAACTACATTTCCCTGCGCGAGAAAAAATTTGCCCAAGGCGCGAAAGTATCCTACCACCACTTCGCTAGAACATTCTACAGAAACTAACGTTAGTTGCATGACTCGATTTCGCAAGCCTCCCAAAGTCAGATGGGATTGCGTAACGTCACGTTCTGGAAACTTCTCAACAATCCGTTCGTAGCAACACTTTCTATGGACACGTCGGTTAGTTAAGAAACTGACCTAATAATAGAAGGTGACCATACAGCCACCCTACGTTATTTTATCTTGTCGTGCTACTGCGGATACTGGTTTAGTCGGTGTCACCTTCAAACATCGACAGTTGGCAAGGTAGAAATTTGCTTTAAGCGACTTGCTAAAACGCCAATTTACAGCAGTCACGCCAGCTTGTTGGGTAACGTGTGGCAGGTCTAACGTTAACTGGCTACACCTTCAACGTGCAGATTCAGTCCACCACCAAGCTAAAATCGATTTAAATGTTCGTTTTACCGGGACACAACTTAGGCAGCTTACGTTAATGTTAGCTAGCTTGGCTGGCTATCGTTGGCGACCACAGTCCACGGGGTCTTACTCGGGTTGAGTCACTTAACATTACCGGTACAAAGTATACAAAGATACAACATTAGGCAACTGTCTAATTGTAACTTTACAATTAGTCTACCCAACTGACTGCAGACAATCGACCCGATATTAGTTAGCTAACTAGCAATCCTTCATCGTAGTATTCCTGAAATAATTAAAAATGTCTTCATAACGTACTGTGAATTTCAGTTATTATACTCACTTAAAATAACTGCTGTCGAAGACAAGATACGATATTGATGATTTGTGGCACCGTACAATGGAGCCGTTTCCTTTGCCTTGCCTATTTAAAGAGAAAGGACCGTAGAACGTTCGAGAACATATATATAGTACAATCCATAGCCAATCACGTGCCAGGGCTGTAACTGACAAGCAAACGCAAATGCAGAGGTCATTACATAAAAGATACTTGTCGCTGATTGCATTGATCCAGGCAGTTCCCGCCCGGTTGTATTTCGCTTTCTTTATGGTTTAGCGGCGCTGTCAAATGTCAGATTAAATCCAAAATTATGGAAGGGAGGTAAAAGCAATGGAATAAAAGGCGTCAATTATACACACTGAAAGAAGAGTGGGATGGACGAGAAGTGTTGGACAAAATAATATGAAGTTATATGCGACAAATTACACGACATGACTACTTTCGTTAACATAAAACGTTAGCTAGCCTACTGTGTCACAAGCATTGTGGTGCCCTGAAACCGGGGTGGGGGTATATACAAAGTGCAGTCATTGTTACATGGTGAAACAGAAATGTAGGCTATTTTAAAAACGTCTTTTAATAAAAGCTGCGACACCAGGGACCGGGAATACGGCGTCGCAGACACCGCTAGTGTAGCCGTCTTCGCAACATAACTGTGTAGGATCGTGTATCAGATTTCAGTGCTTCGCAGTTACAACAGAGACTAAAAAAATAGAGTTACACCAGTGTTTACACCTGTAACTCGCATGGGTGCACGGGCTGGGATTGAGTAGAGGGCTTCAGTCTGGATGGGGCTAACCATTATGTCTCATAGGCTAGTAAAATGACTTTAAAGTAGCCTAAACTTAATCCAGTATTTACCCAGAGCCAGTTGCAGCGATGCAAGGATTGGGACAATTTGCTCTGACCTCCCGGTTCCAATTAGGATTCTGGATGAAGATTAAAAATGTTAAATGTTTTTAAATGTTGCGTAAGTGATAGAAGGAATCAGTCGTTATTCGGTATAGGGAAACAGGGAATTGTCCCTTGTTTGGGACCAGAAACAATTGAACGTGTGTTGACTTACTGTACAGTGAGGCGTAGTAGGCCTATAATCAATTTGGCTCTGTTCTGGGTGTTAGGAACTGCGAAAATTCATTTTGAAATTAAATTAATTAATCTGCTATGAGGAGGAAATCTCTAACTACAATGACCACTCCGTTACAGTAGGTGGTGGTATCTGTCAAGAGGAGTGCTTAAAGCCAACCGAAGACGGAAGAATTACGATTTACCCAATGTACTGTATACTGTTCAATAGATTTACCCTACATTCCAAAGCACACCCTTAACCCTCTATACACATAAGAACACCGACAAATGACTTGAATATTATTAGGGGCAAACAGCCTATTTGTCACTTCGCTTACATTGTATGCCAGAGGGAAAGTATGTGCACTTAGAACATACCATAAGCAT
Organism: Anguilla anguilla; assembly: GCF_013347855.1. Classification (NCBI taxonomy): domain Eukaryota; kingdom Metazoa; phylum Chordata; class Actinopteri; order Anguilliformes; family Anguillidae; genus Anguilla; species Anguilla anguilla. The sequence goes on from NC_049209.1 coordinate 23,659,555, forward strand.
GCTGTACTTAAACATTAATACTGAAGCACTAAGGTTTGTGCATCTTTAATATAAGGGTAAAACGGAATCCTTTGAACCTAAGAGGTAATAAAATGGCGGGAAATATAAAGGATTTACGTCTTTGTAGCTGCTTATCGTGGTTAGCTTCATCACTCTGCCACCATTTGCTGGAGAAGCAGAGACTAATGTCAGGAACCATCTGGGACAAATCTTTGAACTGGAACTTATTTATTTCTGAAGAAAATACCAAAAAACATGCATTTAATAAATGTCTGGTGTTTGTTGTTTGAATTATGTTGTGGTAAGCGACCCCTTTAAACATTCCTGTGATCATCTTTAAAAAGTATTTAAATATAAGGTAGGCTATATGGTGATGGGAAATTGAGTAATTTATATTTTATCTGAATACCAACTAAATACTATGTCAAGACAAATACTAATTTCAATGAACAAGGTGTACCATGCTTTTTAGCCTCAAATGACCAGCGATCAATGCCCAGAGATCAATTTGAGTGTAGGACACAAAATGCAGCTCTTTGCATCCTTGAACTGCATACTGTATGGCAAAGCATCTGATGGATTAGGACTGTTTATGGTGTAACATATCTGACAGAGATGGTGGAGTTCTAGGACTCTCTACTTTATAATCTTAATTCTAATTAAGGGAAAAGGCCTACACCTCTATGGCCATATTCTCAAATCAGCAGTGAAGAAACTGGATAAAACACAATTTCATTAGTGGAGACTCACATGCAAATTCACTTAAATGCATGCAAGGAACTAATTACGAAGTTAAAATAAGATGCATTTAATAAATCGATAAACAGTAAAATAAATAAATAATTGCTATAAAACATTCACACAAATACAAATGCAAAACAAAATTGCATACAGACAGAATCATTGGCATGATTCCTTAAAGAGAGGTTGGCTAACAGGAGCTTATTGCTTCTATTCCTCCAGGAACTTGTCAGCAGTCTTCATGTTTTTTTTTTGTTTGTTTTTTTTTGTTGTTTTGTTTTGTTTTGTTTGTTTTTTATTTTGCTCCATGCAAAGAAAAAAAAAAACTTTGACTGCCAGATGATAGCTTGTTGGTGCCCAGTGCAAATCTGCTGATAATTTACTCAGTCCATGTGAGAAAGTACAGTAAAACCACCAATCACATCCTTGTACAGTGTCTGGTGGTAGCTCCTACAGTTCTGTCTCCTTTATCTGAGTGCAAGTGGTCACTACACACGGGTTTCGGCTGTCCCTCTGAATATCAGCGGACTCTCCATTCTGAACATTAGTTGCTGCCTCAGCAGGAGCTTCCTCAGCTATGTATCTTGTAAAGTTGGTATTTTGATATCCTGCAAGAGAAGAGAGAAACAAAACGTTGCAGTCATTTTAAGGGTGCTGTAGTATCTTCAGTGCTTGCTGAGCATGATTTTGTAATTGGCAGTATTTTTAAGCTGTCAAATTCAGACATTTACCTGGGTTAATTACACTAGTCCCGAGCTTTCTTTCTTGAGACTGCTTTTCTTCATGGCTTGATTTTGATTTGCTACTCTCCAGTGATTGTTCAGAATTTTCATTTTCTGGAATGAGAAAAATAACAACAATTAAAATACTCATAATAAATAACAAGGATAATAAAATCTATTATTATTATCATTATTATTATTATTATTATTATTATTATTATACAAAACAAGAGAACTAAATAGTAAAAGTATTGATTACTAAAATATTGAATATAATGCATACATATTGATTTTGATATATATTTACCTGGTATATTGATTTCAGAACTAACATAGTTTTGTGGGGGTTCAGTTTTATGTAGCTAAGAAACATATGCTGATCATAAGACGTGTCATTTTAAGAAACTAGTGGGTTTGTATTTAATGCCTATCCCTGGAGTCTGAATGAATGTTAAAGCCCAGTAAAAGATGGAACAGCTGTTCCCAGAGTCCGATGTTTGCACTTGCTCACCTAACTTCCAGATCACGTGAGCTTTTCGCAGCTTGATCAAGAAGAAAATGACCACCACCAGCAGGCCAAGGATGAGACAAGTCACAAGGAAAATGAGTACTGGGGCACTCTGTCTCTCGCTATCTCTCTGGTCCCATTCATTTTGAGGCTCTGAAGGTGATAATGTTGCTGTTATTCTCTAGCCAAGCACTTGTTACAACTCTTAGTTTTTACAAAGGTCCATGAGTACATCTGAGCAACGTACAGTTTGTATGTGGAGTGGTTGTTGATCAATTGTTGAAATGTTATTGACATGCAAACCAAAATAAGTGCATTTATATTAGAGGCATTTGTAATTGTTTTTTCTCTACAGTGGTAAATGTACCACATCAATGATAATGGAATCTCAATTTCAGAAAATAACTGTTTTAACTCAAATTCTCTGTACAAAGGAAAAGGACAGTTTTTGAAAGACCGAGACAGCGCTTACCTCCAACACTGGAGTTGGTGCTGGTGTTTGTTAATGCTGATATGGTGGTCACTGCTGCTGTAGTATTACCTGTAAAGACATTGTGTACTGAAGTATGTGTTCTGGTTCTCAGTTTAGTTCAGCTTGGTCTATTTTTTGTTTCAGAACAAATTGCAGGGGTGCACTTCCACCACCAGGAGGCCTTTTATCTTATGAATTTAAATGAATCCAATAGAGTCTGGTGGTGTGCATTAATTACAGCAAAAGACACAACAACTAAAAATACAGTTGAGATTTTACTTTGATCTAAAATGAGGAAATTTTATTTGAAATGTGAAAATACATAAACAGGCATTATTGACCCTTTCGTTTGATGAATTCTCCAAAATATGCCTATATTTCCCCCACCAAGTGATAAAACAAACCATAGTTTAAAATTAACTCTATATTGCCTTGTTAGCACACATTTCGTAAAAAATAAAAACATTCATTTGAGGTGTAATTTCACACATTTCATGCACCAGAGGGAAAAATACATTACAATGTTGTTTGAATTGTATACATTCACCAATGTCAGTAAACCTGAGTGTTCTGTGCACCTTACTTTAAAAATGGCCTAATGGCCTGGTTTCATGTTTAAAATTCATACAGAAACTTTCTTGTGGTTTGCTGCATTTGTGCACCTGACAGTGTGAGCAGTGGTCTTCTCTTTCACATGAACATAAGTACTGAAATGACCTTTCAAAACTGTGATTATTTATTCTCTGCAGTAGTAAATGTACCACATGAATGATAATGGAATCTCAATTTCAGAAAATAGCTGTTTTAACTCAAATTCTCTGTACCAAAGGAAAAAGACAGTGTTTGAAAGACAAAGTCAACGCTTACCTCCAAAACTGGAGTTGGTGCTGGTGTTTGTTAATGCTGATATGGTGGTCACTGCTACTGTGGGGTTACCTGTAAAAAATATTGAGTACTGAAGTATGTTTTTGCGCAGTTTAATTCAGATATGTCTATTTTTTCATTTCAGAACAAACTACAGGGGTGCACTTCCACCACCAGGAAGCATTTCATCTTATGAATTTAAACCCAATCCAGTCTGGTGATGTGCATTACTTAAAACTAAAAATACAGTTGAGATTTTACTTTGATCTAAAATGAGTAAATTTTATTTGAAATCTGAAAATACATAAAGAAGCATTATTGACCCTTTCGTTTGATAAATTCCCCAAAATATGCCTATATTTTCTCCACCAAGTGATCAAACAAACATGGACATACGTACTGAAATGGCCTTTAAAAACAAATTTCCCAGAAATTAAAGGACAGCTTAAATATTCAGGGTTTAAAGAAATCCAAGAAATATACATTTGTGGTTATAACAGATGGTGTCTGTGCACAGGAAATGCATCTACTCACTGTCAGTGCCAGAGTGAGGGTCGATGGTTGATTGTGTTGCTTGCTCTGTTGTATCAGCTGTACTGGACCAATATCCTACTGTTGCAGATGAGAATTGTTCTTCTGTAGCTGTGACAAACATGGGCTTTATTTGAAATTACAGTTCACATGACTCATTTGTAAATTTGAACATCTGTAATATCACATGAAGCTATGAATGCTTCTGTCTCTGAAGGTAACGTACAGTTAATCATCATAAAGTGCTGTAATCCTGCACAATCTAACAAAATGACATTAGATATAAAATGTCTATGAGAAAGAACCAGACCAAAATCTTTAGGCAGAGACTGTTGTTATGGGAAGTATTGTAATTTGCTGAACAGTAGGATATCTGAACGGTAATGGTGACTGCAAGTACCACAAAATGTCCCTGGAGCAGTAGCTCAAACACTTACTCTTTGTGCATTGCTATGCATTTTCACCGTAATTATCACTTTTCTACACTCTGAACAGAGAAGAGATCACAAGATGTCAAAATGTCCCCCTTCGGACTGTTGTCAGAGTGTCCATATTAAGAAGTTGTGACTTGAGGGGAAAATACCGAAGGGTACGTAATGGATTGTGTTTTCCCCCATGCACTCAGGCCACGAAGCCACATGCTTTCACTTCCTGTTCCTCAAAGTGACCAGTTTGCAGAAGAACGGCAGTCAGCAGATTTATTGTAAATATTGTGACTTCTCTTTGATGTTGGCGAAATGTTACTGGGGGTGGACATGGGAGAGGGGTATGAGAGTTCCTGCTGAACCATTCAAACTAAACTCTCATTGTCTTAAGGGAATTATTTGAATCTTGCTAGAACCAATATAAAGGTTTGATGATTGGTTTGGTTAGACTTGTACATTTCTTTCAATTTAGTTTTTTTATTGATGCTATTTTTAAAAATATGTGTAGGTTACCACATAGTTATCAATCAATATGTGATGTTTTCAGTCGTGAAAAAGGCCAATAGCAAATCAGCATTTTGAAATCAGTGAAATCAGTGAAATCACAAGTTGGACTTTCTTGTTACATCTGACCACAAAATTCTCTGCATTCTCAGAATTTTATACCCTCAGCAAACCACCAAAGCTTCCTTCTAAACTTCACTAATATTATGTACTGAAATAATATCTAGCACAGTCACAAAACTAATGGTGCAAGCAGGGAATCCTTTGAAAAAAACACACTTACAATCTTTTGTAATAGATATGAAGTTCATCAGATGGGAGTTCAAGGCTTGGTGGTGAATAATACACTTCACAGTAACCCTCCTCTTGAGAGCTTGGACTAGGATTATGTCCACCGATGAGCATTTGTCAGGATTTACACCACACTGGTACTGGGCGTGGGGAGCTAAACCATAAAAATGAAAAATAAATACATTTGTCAATCTGTCATTCACAAGTCCATAGATTTTATTTGGTATGTGAAAATCAAAACTAGAGCAACAGCAATAATAACAGCTACAACTACATTGCCAAGAATACTTCATTAAGTCAGTTGATTAACTCAGTTAGATCTGTTACTCTGCCTTCCTGAGATTCACTGGGGAAATACAGACTTTCGGTTCAGTTATTTTTGGTGAGAACTGGCAGGAGTTGTAGGGGATTCACTAAGGGTGTTTATTGTTCTGTTGCCTCATATCTCTATTTGTATATCTTTGACCTTTCCAGGTAACCACCCCATCTCTGTTTTTTGTGTATTCATTTTGTCCATTCTCCAATTACAGCATTAACAAGAATATTACACAATATTGTAAAACTTAATTTTCACTCCCCCCCCCCCCCCTCCCCCCCCCAAGACAAACATAAAAAGTTATGTTTTTTATTTTTTTTGTTGCTAATAGTTTGAATATTTTAAGTACAATTGAAATATTGGAAATGTCAACCATTTCTCATAGGTTTGGTCACTATCCACCAAGTTTGTCAGCATTACTCATATATGAAGTATGGAAGAAGCTCTTTCAATGATATGACATAGCATTCAATGATATAATTGAGATGTATTTTAGAATAAAATGGCCATGGTGAAATCTTTTACTCTGCATTAGAGAGCGTTTATTGAGCACTCACCATCAAGCTGTAACCCACTTTCAAATCGCCAAGATATTCTGGGAGGAGAAGAGTTTGCCTCAGCTGAACATTTGATTGCGGTCCTGTCTTCATGCTCAGTCATCTCCAGTTTAGGGAAACCTTGGGAGTCACAGATATCATTTTTCAGGGTTTAGCTCTCCTAGTTCTGCCTGATACTTTCACACAAGAAACAATGTTTAACAACTGGTTAAGCATAAATACATTTTCCAATGTATTCCAACAATAAATTCTAAGAAAAAAAATGGACTCCATGAAATGAAAAATGATTCTTACCTACAACTGTCACTTTGAATCGCTTTGTTATGACTGGCTGGGTGTATTGTAAGCATGTGTAATGGCCTCCATCTTTAAAATTGACATTCGCCATGCTAATTGTATATTCTGAGTGGGAAAAGGTGACAAGCCTGTAGCGTTTGTTCCGAAGGGCTGAAAATTAAGAAGAAACCATCCACTTAGAAAACATACTGAAATAGCAGTACAGAATATCTAGGCCAGTAAATCATCTTAACTGACATATGAGAGGACATTGTTTCCTAAATCGATTCGGCAAATGCTGTGTATACTACAAGGTTGCCAGATGTAGCTATCCTTATGTCATATATTAAATTCCCAAATGTTGGGACTACACATTCATTTTCCACAAAACGAAGGAAGCATAGCCAAAAGGATCGAGTAAACAGAATAAAATACAGCAAAATAAAAATTAAGTATGGCATGTAAAAGAACCTTTTCACATTAGGGGACTTGGGGTCAAAAACTGTTCACATGGACAAACAGAAATCCACACAGATAAGAGATGTATAGTAATTTCATGCTCACCTTTATGGCTGTTGAAGAATATCACAAACCCATTAGGATTTTTCCATTCTAAATGTGTGACATTGGCAACATGAATTGAACACCTGAGTATTAGTGTGTCCCCCTCCATCACAGTTATGTTTTCTGTTTTCAAAGCCGTCGCCATGCCTAAAAGGTGGAAGGTAAGACAACTATTTACCAAGGTGACATTAAAAAAAGATTTTATCTCTAACTGGACAATAACATTCACAGCTGTTTGCCTCACAGGCAGCACATCACCCAGTCAGCACCATAAGTGTTAACTGACTGCCCCATTGAGCATAACAAAAAGTATGATAACTGAAATGGTTTATTAATTAACATTTAAAACACCTGAAACAATCTGCAGTCTACCATATTTCTGTGGGAAGCTAAATAAAGTGTGTGTGTGTGCTGGGGGGGGGGGTGGGGGGGGGGGGGGGGGGCGGGGGCGGATATGTAAAGAACAGTAGCGATAACTGGGCAGTGTGGGGTGCAGGCTAGCAGAGGTGGGGTGCTAAAGCCTTTGCCACAGAGCTCTGAATCATAGCTCTGCCCACTGGCTGTGTGGCCACAGGGGCTGTAATGGAAAGTGGAAAACAGCAGAAGTTCCGACTGATAGTGTCACACAGGTCTGGGGGTGGGAGTGTGAGGAGAGATGGGGGGGCTCTGCTATCAAAATATTTGTCACACGTCTGCTGCTACACATTTCACTGCAGCCTCAACTGCAACAGGAAACCGTGTGGTGTAGAGAGAAGCTCCTCACATGAACAACTTGAAAGTAAACGCAAGGGCTCAAATGGAGAAGCATAACCATATTTGATTTTGCATTCTGAGGAACATTCTCTCTTTTTTGCCTTTGATTTGCTTTCCTTTACTTTGCTTTGCTGTTTTGTTCATGCTTTGAACATTGGTGCAACGGGGGAAACTGACACCCACTGCTAGGTGGGCTTGGAATATTTTTCAGCAATAAGGTTGCACAATTTTCTCACACTTTGTGTGGGACACATCAGACCACATACCATTAGTAATATGTTGAATGTGATGCATACAAAAGAATTAGCATATGGGTTTTGGCTCTGAAAACAGCAGCTCCTCTACAAATTGTTTCTGAACACCATTATATATAATCTGTAGTTCCTATTTTCCATGCAAATGTGTCATTTTAAAAAGCACACCTATAAACAATGTTTTTAGACACTGTCAATAAAGTGCGAGTTATAGTGCCCAGGATATTATGTTACACTTTGGTATATGCAGCTTGAAAATC